>NC_066890.1:24377095-24524658 GCF_022985175.1 Labeo rohita | reverse complement strand
GCTCACCTAACATTGATATTCAGTCTGTATGACTTTTCTACATCCGGTGGGGGAGTTTCTAAAATGGATCAAAGAGTGATTTTTTATTATAAGATGTCTTGTTCTTTCTCACTTCCAAGAACTGTACATTGTACAGTATTTATCTGTAAAATTGCATGTAAATGTCACAATACATCTCTTATAGTTTTGTTTACTGTATAGAGTAGGGGTTTTACCATAGCATTTTTAAGGCTTTTACAGTAAGGAATCATAAAACGCACCATTAGTCTCAGCGATTGAGACGTCCAGCTGAAATCCATTACATGTGCTGTTCTCATACACATCAGGAAGCTGGTGGTACACCGTCACTACCTGGGATGCATAAATGTGACAGGTTTGTAACTAAATTACATCTTGATTTTATATTCTAATTCACTACTTTGATGTAGATGTGGGCATTTAGCACCTCCAAAACTCCTTTGCCCTTCCCAGAAGCCTCCACTGTGAATTTCTGGTCGAGAGGCACCTGGAAGAGATGATAAAAGTAAGTTACGGTATTTCATTCCAAACTTTCTTTCTTTTCATTTCAATTTTTTTGTAATGTAAAATAAAACTATATTACAGGTTACTAAGTTACATACACAAAATGTAATATTACTGAGTAATTACCATAGAATAAATAAGAATTCAGTTTACATCACCTTCATAAATTGAATAAAACAGAAAAAAAGCAAAAGCACAATGACACACATCCTTATTTTATCACTTTGTAGATGTAGAGTTTCAAAAAAATTCATTGAATTTTATGTAGAAAAGTTAAATCGCCATCTAGTTTTGACCGAAGTGACTTGATCCCTCCCGACGTTGTAATTACGACTTGTCAACTCATAAGTACGAACATCCCAGGAGGACTTGAATGCAACATAAGGAGTTAAGGAAATTCTCATTAAATCATTGTACTTTCGAGTTACAATAATGCGCTTTCAACATTTGACAGTATAATAACACCATATTTATCTACAAAAGAGAGTTTTGAAAGATGGAAGATCGCACCCGTTGAGATCGGGCCACATATGCCACTTTTGGATTGAAGGTCCAGCGTACATCACTGCGACCGGGAACACTGAGCTGCACCAACAGATTGAGGTCGTCAAGAGGAGGCCTCTTTACCAGATACTCAGACAGGGCCTGTAGCACCACCATAGTGGACTAATGGGACAAAAACAGTCATTAAAGAAGTCCACTTCCAGAACAACAATTTACAGATAATTTACACACCCCCATGCCATCCAAGATGTTCATGTCTTTCTGTCTTCAGTCGTAAAGAAATTATGTTTTTTAAGGAATGCATTTCAGGATTTTTCTCCATATAGTGGACTTCAATGGTGCCCCCCGATTTTGAACTTCCAAAATGCAGTTTAAATGCAGCTTCAAAGGACTCTAAACAATCCCAGCCAAGGACGAAGGGTCTTATCTAGCGAAACGATCGGCCATTTTTTTCAAAAAATTAAAATGTGTATACTTTAAGCACAAAAGCTTGTGTAGCACAGGCTCTGGGATGCGCGTCCACAATGGCACTTACTACAGAATCACGTCAAAAGGTCACGCGCGACTCACCACCTGACTTGCTTGATTCTTTCCGACAGTGGAATAGATGTGGTCCATTCTTGACAGCATTGAGATTCCTGCTCCATTGGCAATGGTTGGCATTTTCCACACGTGCACCACCATGTCTCGTTTGATCATGGTCTGCCTGAGGCTTGAGAGACTTGTGTCGCCGCAGCAGTCTCCTCTCTCTGTTTAAGTTCGTTGTCTGTGTACTCCAGCTCAAAAAGGTAGAGAATGGCAAAAAACCCATGTCGCGCTTGACCTTTCAATGTGATTCTGTAGTACGTAGCGTGATGGATGCACATCCCAGAGTTAGTATTACATGAGCCTTTGTGCTTAAAAAGTATACAATTTTTTTTTTTTTGAAAAAAAAAAAGACCAATCATTTCGCTAGATAAGACCCTTCTTCCTCGGCTGGGATCGTTTAGAGCCCTTTGAAGCTGCATTTAAACTACATTTTGGAAGTTCAAAATCGGGAGCACCATATCAGCCCATTATATGGAGAAAAATACTAAGAATGCTTTCCTTAAAAACCATAATTTCTTTACGACTGAAGACAGAAAGACATGAACATCTTGGATGACAAGGGGGTGAGTAAATTTGTAAATTGTTGTTCTGAAAGCGGAGTTCTCCTTTAATATACCTCAAATACAGATATGAGACAACTAGTGAAGGTTTTCTTGTGGTTTCTACCTGAGTAGAGCCGTATCCTCCCCCAATGCCACGCTTCTCATTTAACCATCGAAAAGGAGCTGCTGCCTCTTCCATGTGGCCACCGCTGATCAGCGCTAGCAGTGCATAGCCGGTAGCTTCCAGTGTGAAGAAATGATTACTAGAGTCAGGCCAGTGGGAACGATCTGTTGACAGAAAGTAAAGATTAGAAAGGCAAGACCACACGAAGAAAGATATTTTGAAGAAGTTTGTTTTCAATGGCTAAGTACCAGGCGAGGCTAAATTTAGTAACATGCTCGTCATGCAGCCGTTAATGGATACTGCTAAAATGTAGCATGCTATAGCCGCTGTGTACGGCCTTGTCAGTCGGGGGAAATGCTCTTTTAGATACACCATTGCTTTTTTAGACTTGCCCTGTAATGAAAGTATAAAAAATGTTCAATTAGCACCACCGAATATGTAAAAACATACGGTTGAGGTCAAAAGTTTACACCCCCCTTTCAGAATCTGCAAAATGTTAATTATTTTACCAAAATAAGAGGGATCATACAAAATGCATGTTATTGTTTATTTATTTGTGACCTGAATAATACATTTAACATTTAATAATTCAGCTAATGTTTTAATTATTACATTTAGTTTAGCTAGTTTTAATTCACATGTTTTTAGCAGTATAGTAGTAAAGTTACCTGTATGTCAAGGTCTGGCTCTTGGCAGGTAACAACTTTTTGTGCCTCTTCCAAAGCAATGAGCACGAATGCGGTCAGAGACACTCTGGATTCAGAGCCGTGCAGGCCTCCCTGCATCATAACACAGCGTACATACTACACATGTTAGTACTGTTCCCATTCATTGATAGTTATGAAACTACTGCAATCACAGTTATGAATTCTCACCGTCATACTGGTGTCATAGACAGGATTGTCCTCCTGAAAGGATCCATCAGGACGCTGTTTATTCTTGAGCAGGTACACCAGAGGTCCACACAGATGCTTGTCATTGATGCTAATAAACGATTTTGCCATGGAGAAAACCTTCACCACGTATGCAGTGATCCTGAGATGGACAAAACATAATGACACATTAACATAAAAGACACATGTTCAACGTGAAGCTGTTATCAGTAATGTGTTTGGATTAATACCATGTGCTGGTGCCTTCTTTGGCATAGGGTGGATATGAGTCATCCTTTTTTCGATAATTAAGTTGATTTTCATACCCTGAGTATGAAAAAAGTTATATTTATATTTAAATATAATTATATATTATACATATATATACAAACAGTGCACAGCATAAATGATTACACCCCTCTAAAATTTAACAAATTCAGTAATTACTCTTTACTTAGAAGATATGTTAGGATTCTTTGGAGATATAATGTTCCAACAAGCCTGCTTGATCAATTACCAAAGAAGAATGTCAAAATTATTCAGGAAAATAAGATTTTCTTATCAAAGTGTTGTAAAAAATGAGTACACCCTCCTGAAAGTTACTAAATAAAACATACAAACAAAAAAACTGAGTGTAGGTTTAAGGCAATTTTTGATCAACACTTAAGTATATTGAACCAATACTTTTAAAGACAAGTAATTTCCTGACAATTAAAAATGTTATATAGCCCACTGAATCATACTTATACTTAATGCTGGCAACAGTGGAACCACTTTGGAGAAAACTGCCAAGAGATTTATTTCTTAGCATAAAAGAGGACAAAGGTACAAGAGGAATATCAAATTATTGTTTTCAGCGTGAATATATAGCAGAAGTAACACCAAAATTCAAAAACAATAGACTTGTGACAAGGCTCCTGAAATAATCAGCTCTTCACTTTTAGTTTTCATTTAGTAATGAGTGAATTTTTGCTGGAAAAAGAGCAGGAGAAATACCATGCAAGTGTCTTAGAGCCAGCAAAAGCTATGAAAAGAGTGAACTTTATCTCACAAAGTACGACACAGCCTGCAGAAGCGACATGCATGGTTGTTGTCACTACTACTGTAGCCAAAGCACAATAAACTCATTAAACCTCTTCCAAGGACCATATTTACAAAATATAGCATTCTGGGAATCCATACTCTTGTCTCAAGAGACCACGTCAAACATTTCAGATTTAAAAGCATCCAAAAATGTTCTGGTGTTGCAACAGGAGGAGTACAGTGAGAAATGCCTGGTTCTCACAGTGGCATTCAGTGGTAGTAAGGCTCTTATATAGGGATGAATGAGTGCTGAAAGTATGAGGGAGTTATGCTTTATCAATGCTGTTGTGAATTCACACACCACTGTGTGATGTAATACAAAAACTTGAAACAGAATATGCTACCCTGCCCTCATTCCCTGCATTTTCAGGCATTTTTTCAGCATGACAATGAATATTATTCTCCCAAGGTAAAAATCATGCAGTGGACATATATTTCACCCAATCTTAAAGGGGTCATCGGATGCCCATTTTCCACAAGTTGATATGATTCTTTAGGGTCTTAATGAAAAGTCTGTAATATACTTTGGTTAAAAATTCTCAATGGTTGTGTAAAACAACACCCTTTTTACCTTGCCAAAATCAGCTCTGCAAAAATTATCTCATTCTGGTCAAGGCTGCTTTAAATGTTAATGAGCTCTGCTCGCCCCGCCCCTCTCTTTTCTCTGTGGAGTGACGAGCCTGTTTACTTTAGCCGCATTTAGCCACTAAACGTACTAACTAGCACATTATTAGGAAACGGTTCGCAAAGATTCATAAAAAAATACTTATACTCACTTCTGCTGTAAGTGAAGCTGGATCATGAATGATTTGCGTGAACATAGACGGATATATGTAGATCGGGAGGCGCGTTCCCTTCACAAACAAACTAATCTACTGCATCTTCAGCGGCTCAGATGTTGGGAGTAAATGACGACCACTACGTTCATTATTACATCCAGCAACACAACACCTCAATCACTCAATCGGAGATATTCTTGTCTAACTTACATCCCTGCTCCAGCATCCAAACAAAAGAGGGTGGACTGTTACAGCTGATCTGAGGTAAAATGCTCATGTCAATCAACTATCATGGGAGCGGCCTCTGCGGGTGTGACGCAACAACGACAGGCATCTGAGAACGGCTTGATTTGAAAAAGGGGATATTATTTTTACAGATTAATTAAAAACCACTGCATGGATTTTTATCATTATAGGGTAGATTTGTACATACACTGACAACACACATTAATGTTCAAACAACATGTAAACCTAAACTTAGCATCCGATGACCCCTTCAACACTCTTGAGCAGCTGTGGGGGATTCTGTACAGACAATCTGAGTAACACTCCGTATTAAAGACCAGGGCATTTAAGGAGGTCGTCCTCCGGGAGTTAAACAGGACAGGTGTGGCATTTTGTCATGAACTTGTACACTCAGTGCCAAGAAGGGTCAGAGCAGTATACTTAAAGTTCTGGAGGACATACTAAATACTAGAATATTACACAGTTGCTGAATTAAATCTAGGGTGTACTCATTTCTGCAATCCTTCATTTAAACAAAATTGGCTAATTTACTTATTTTTACAGAAAATATTGCCATATATTTTTTATTAAGAATATGTTTAATACAATATCAGCTTTGCCATCTTTCCATTAATTATATTAGTGATTATTAAGAAAAATTTTATGCAGTGGGGGTGTACTCATTTATGCTGTGCACTGTATCTCTCTTAAGGAATGGTGATGTGCATCCCTAAATGAGTCTCATTGTACCTTTTTGGATGTATTGGATGGCCTCTGCTCTGCGATTTATTCCCACAGCGTCCCAGTTTCTACTGCGGTCCAGGTAATGGGTGGCAATGAGGGGCAGCGTGATTCTGGCCAGGTTCTGCTCTACACACCCACCGGGCATCCGGATCAATGCTGCCAGAGAGTCCTCCTTAATGGAGTTATCAATGCTGTCTGCCAGCAAATTACCTGTAGAAATTATATTTAAAAAACCAAGAAATTCTTGACAGCTGACATTTAAACAATCAAATATCCACAATGTAATTGTAGGTTAATACTCAATTACTATAATATTATGAATATGGCTAAATATAATGTCAAACCTCTGACATTGACAAATGTCTCCGGCAGAGATTTTGGTACAATGGCGTCCAATTGCAGTTTCTCCACTTCTATCAGCTGTCTACCAGCTGAGATGAGGGAAAAGTTTATTTATGTATTAATAACAAACAAAAAAAAAAAATATATATATATATATTTATAACAAAATAAATATAGATAAATATAGAATATAGTCATCTCAAGACTTATCTTTTTAGATCAGCTTATTGTTGCTGGTTGTTAGCAATATAAATTTGTATTATTGTACTGTATTTTTATGTTTTATTATATGGCTCTTTGTACTGTTGTGCTTTTGAATTTGAGAAAAGCACTATTATACATAATAAAAATGACAATACATAATGTTTTATGCATACCTTTTATACATTTTAATTACTTACACAGTTAGTTTACAAAAAAAATTAATATATAGTTTTCATTCAGCAAGCGCTGTATGAAATGTGACCCTGGACCACAAAACCAGTCTTAAGTCACTGGGGTATATTTATAGCAATAGCCAAAAAGACATTGTATGGGTCAAAAGTATTGATTTTTCTTTTATGGCAAAAATCATTAGGAAATTAAGTAAAGATTATGTTCCATGAAGATATTTTGTAAAATTCCTACTGTAAATATATCAAAACTTAATATTTGATTAGTAATGTACATTGTTAAGAACTTTATTTGGACAACTCTAAAGGCAATTTATATTAGATTATAGATTTAGATTATAATTTATTATAGATTATTATTAGATTTAGATTATATAGTGTAAAATCATTAAAAATCTAAAAAAAAAAAAAAAAAAACATAAAGTGTTATATTACAATGAAAAGACCACTGTTAATTGATTCTTAAGTTGCCATTACATTAATCACAATTAAAGGAGAAGTCCACTTCCAAAACAAAGATTCACATATAATGTACTCACCCCCTTGTCATCCAAGATGTTCTTGTCTTTCTTTCTTCAGTCGTGAAGAAATTGTTTTTTTTGTTGTTGTTTTTTTTGAGGAAAACACATCTGCTTTTTTCTCCATATAATGGACTGATATGGTGCCCCGATTTTGAATAATACAGTTTAAATGCAGTTTCAAACAATCCCAAATGTGGTTGTAAATGATCCCAGCTGAGGAAGTTTTTTGAAGTTGAGGGAGAACATGAGATGGGAGTTTTTCGACATACCCTAACTGTCATGAACCGGAACAAAAACAGTCCAGGCAGAGTAAGACAAGACGAGCGTTTGACATTAAAAAGTATATAAATTGTATTGTTTTTATTAAAATAACCGATCATTATGCTAGATAAGACCCTTGTTTCTCGGCTGGGATTGTTTACAACCACATTTGGGATCATTTAAAGCCGCATTTAAACTGTATTTTGGAAGTTCAAAATCGGGGCACCATATCAGTCCATTATATGAAGAAAAATGCTGAAATGTTTTCCTCAAAAAACACAAATTCTTTACAACTGAAGAAAGAAAGACATGAACATCTTGGATGACAAGGGGGTGAGCAGAAGGAAAAGTGGACTTCTCCTTTAAATTCAATGTCTAGCCAGCCTTACCACTGTCTCAGTAGCCTTACCTCTACCTTTCTCAGCGGGGTTCAGCACAAAGCTCCTAACTTTAATTGTCTGGATGCCTTCAACCTAAAACACAAGACTTATAATCATACCACACAGCTATTACATCAACTTTACTAACTTAATTACAAAAAACACACAGTATGCACCAAGCAACATATCTAATATATAAATTTTTAATATTATGTGTGAGGCCCGAGAGAGAACAGGTTTTAGGAGTTCACTTACTACCACACGCAGTTTCTTCCTCACTGCATCCTGTCCCAGGAAGGAGGCCGTGACGGCTGTGACCTGTAGAGGGAGCTCTCCTGTTTTGAGAGGGATGATGGTGTATGAAATGAGCTTGGAGGAGCCGGCCGGTACCGAAACCTGCTGTCTGTGCTGTCCTCTAAATGCAACACTACACATGTCCTCTGTCTTATCCAGAATCACCATGACCTACAAACAGACACATTCAGGTCAGGACACAAATAAACTAAAGAGGACAAGTGGTTATTGTTCCCTGTCAAACGGTCTCGAACGGCATCGCTTTTACGCTTATGGGGAAACTCCTGTTTACATTTTTACTGAAGCAGAATTTCTAACCCGCCAGAAGGGAGGAGCTAACCACTATATAAATCAGCTCAGATCTTCAACGACGAGAATATCTCTCCACTGACTCTGCAATCAAGAGTCCAAAGAAGAGGAAGGAGCTCTGCCTGCTGCTCACTGCCGTAGAAGAGTCCCAGCAGAGGAAGAAGTGAGAAGCCTTCCCCTGCGGCCATCCGGTGCTTCAAAAGAGCAAATTTCTGCACAAATATCCTGCGACATTGATACAAATGTCACACTGCAAGTGTGAGACGGTGTGCTCTTACTGCGAAAGCATGAGTCTCGCCCATCCCCACTTGCGAATCGCCTTCTTTAATGAAGCCGGTCTTTCCTGCTCTGCTCTCCCGATTCCTCTCTCCCCTAGGTGGAGGAAACAATGGAGCAACGGGGCTTTAACATCGGGCTCAAGTAAACTCAAGCTGGCACAGCCCTTGCATGCTTCACTCTCTTCTCATCACCTCTATTTGTCGGTGTGCTTCAAACATGAGGATCAACGCCCCTTGTTGGCTGCGAGCAGCTTGATATACTTCAGCGCTTCTGAGGAGAAGATGACTCCCTGTCATTAATGCCGTCGGACACTGAAGAGTGGGCATGTTCTGGCAAACAGCCTGAACCCCCTCCTCTGACGCAGTCAACATGGCCCAGCATGGACAGTGAGACAATCCACGTTCTGATAAAGGCAGTGGAGGATCTCAGCCTCGTTTGGTTGCCTCCGGATGAGCCTGCCCACGGCCTCTTTGACAAGTGATACCTGAAAGGATGCCGTCAACAATCCTACCACCATTGGCCTGCTCCATTCCTGCCGGCAGTTCAGAGGAACTCACCAGGACCTGGCAAATTTGCTTAATTCTAACAATTTTTATGAAATGGTGATCTGAGCCAACTTGTATAGCAGTTGGTTTGTGCAGCTACACAAACGTGAACAAATAAGGCTTTGGTCACCGAGTAAACAGTAGTTTCCATAAGCATCAAAGCGACAGAACACTTGTTCACTTGTCTCAGGGAACCGACGTTACGTTAGTAACCGGAGCATTTTGCAATAGCGTGAAACTGACCTCCAGTTTTGAGTTCCTGTAGTTGTGCACCACAGCTTTGATTTCCACATGTTCATTTCTGGACACTGAGTGAGGCAGCCGCAGATCTATGAAGAACGGCTTCCACGACCGGACGTTATATGGTTCAGCTACACAGAAACCTTAAAAAAACAGAAATTAGCTTATTTTCAGACACATCGGCTTGTATGGCTAATTTTGTGCTAGTTCTCAGGTTTTAGACAGCTAATTAAATCTACTAAAATTATCCAGCCAAATGCATTATTTTGTATTTCTTTTTTGTGTCTATGCTGTTTTAAATATTTGTAATAAGCACTTTTTAAACACTAGTAACTATTAACAAAAATATCATGTAATGTGCAGATATGCACCATTAAAAGATAATTAATAATAAAATATTTGTAACTCATATGCGGATATACTTCATATTTCGTAAATCAAACCTAAATAATTATTAGTAAAAAAATATGTAATTCATTTTACACGCAGTATTAAAAGCTAAATAAATATAATTGTATTAATTTGTCATTCATATGCAGAAATGCTTGATATGTGGCAGTAAAAGCTAAATAAATAAAATATTCACAACTCATATCTTTTTATTGTAATTATTTATTTATCATTGTGACAGAAATAAAATCATTTAAAATTTATTCTGCATATCAGTTATCGGACACAAGCATAAAAATGATCTGTATTGTTTAAAAACAATATTGGCTGTATTCTATTCTTAGAAGTTACAAGTGTTTAATAAAAGCAAATGTGCTTTACTGTTTGGCTGACTTAGAAAAAGTGTTTTGATTCTGCTATAAAGAAGCTCTGTCAGCTGTTTACCTGTCTGAGGTGAAGCACTGACAGCTAGAAACCCCCACTGAGTGATGCTGTCAGGAAGAACTGTGTTTACTGGAGATACAGCCAACCTGGAGTAAAAGCATGTAGAGACACTTCCATTAATGAACATAATGAGATGTCTATACTGAGTTGAAGGCCAAACTCCTACCCATCTGACTTGGGAACACTGGGTAGCCTGATGTCAGTCCACAGCCACGACTCGAAGAACTTGCTGCGCACGTAAATGTCCTCTAAGTCAGCTAAATCATCTTCATCAAACTCTTCCACATCCTCCTCTTCTTCTCCCATATTTTTAGCATGACTGTCCTCACGTACTGGCTTCTCAGGTGTGAGAACGCCCTCAACACGGATCGAAGGTCCGTAGAACGAAGGTAGCACAAGAGTTTTCGAAGGATATTGATTACCATAACGCGGGTATGAAATTAGCTTGGTGGTGGGTGGAGGGGTGGTTGTAGGAGGTCTGGTAACAACACTGATCTCCTCCCCTCTGTACTCTGCACAACAGCGGAGGAAAGCCAACACACAGCTCCAGTCCTCAGTGATGTAGAGCGAGCGACGGTAGCAGGAATACGGCATGGGAATCTCCCTCATGCCATCCACACAACATCTCTGCAGGAACTCGTCAGAATATACCTTCTCTGAGAGGAAAGAACATGTTTAGAATGACCTAGCACATTGGCTTTATTTTTCTAGCACTTTTGCTAACACTTTCATATCTCCGCTTCTCTAACAAATTGTAACAAGGATTTCTTACAGTATGTCATGACAACACGCTGTAAAAAATAAAAAACACAATTTGTTGAGTCAGCTTAAAATAATTTGTTACCCTGCTGCCTTAAAATTTTAAGTTCAGTCAACTAAAATAGATTTAGTCAACTTGAAATGTTAAGTAACAACTTAGATATTTGTGTTTGCTAATCTTAACAGATGGGTAAGTAACCCAGCTGCCTTAAAATTTTAAGTTGATTCAACTCAAATATCTAAGTTAGTAGAATTTAACATTTCAAGCTGAATAAACTTTTTTTGAGTTGACTAAACTTAAAATTTTAAGGCAGCCAGGTTACAAATTATTTTAAGTTGACTCAACAAATTGTTTTTTACAGTGCACAGACTCACCAAGTTGTTCTCTAAGCTGAAGTTTGGCAGCAGAACGTCTTCTTCTAGAACTACTGGAACAATCTATACCAAACAAAGCAAAGAAAATGCACTTTTGAAATTAAAGGTTCTCTATTGGCGCTGATGGTTCCATGAAGAACCTTTAACTTCCACAGAATCTTTCCATGGATGGATCTATTCATTGAAAGGTTCTCTGGGGAACTGAAAATTGTTCTTCCATGGCATTACTTGGAACTTCAATGTTTAAAAGTGTATAAATCAACATTTGTATTCGTAAACCATCTGACTTCCTTTTTTTTTTTTTGTACATATATTACATATATTCAGCAAGGTTGCATTAAATTGATCAAAACTGACAGTAAAGATGTTCTACTTTAAAATTTCTACTTCAAATAGATGCAAGTGAAATCAAATAATCCTGAAAAAAATATATCATGTTTCCACAAAAATGTTAAGCAGCACAACTGTTTTTGGGGTTGATAATAATAAGAAAATTCTTGAGCTTAATTAAGCATATTTGAATGATTTCTGAAGAATCGTGTGACACTAAAGACGTGGTGTAATGATGCTGAAAATTCAGCTTTGCATCACAAGAATAAATTACATTTTAAAATATATTCAAATTTAAAACAGTTTTTTAAATTGCAATAAATTTTCCCAATATTACTGTTTTACTGTATTTGTGATACAGTCCTTTTGAGCGATAGTGTAATGTAAGGAAGCTTGTTTCTCCCACAGGATTTTCTTCATAATTCAGACTGTTTTTCATATTTATGATTATAAATGCAAAATTGTGACCCTGGACCACAAAACCAGTCATAAGGGTCAATTTTTCAAAACTGAGCTTTATACAAAGCTGAATAAATAAGCTTTCCATTGATGTATGGTTTGTTAGGATAGGACAATATTTGGCCGAAATACAGCCATTTGAATATATGGAATTTGAGGGTGCAAAAAAATCTAAATATTGAGAAAATCACCTTTAAAATTGTCCAAATGAAGCTCTTACTAATGCTTGTTACTAATCAAAAATTAAGTTTTAATATATTTACAGTAGGAATTTTACTAAATATCTTCATGAAACATGATCTTTAGGTAATTTCCTAATAATTTTTGGCATAAAAGAAAAATCAATAATTTTGACCCATACAATGTATTTTTGGCTATTGCTACAAATATACCCCAGCAACTTAAGACTGATTTTGTGGTCCAGGGTCACAATTGTGAGATATAAAAGCAGAATTCTGAGAAGAAAAGTCTGAATTGTGAGATATAAACTTATAAATGTGCTTTAAAAATTCTGAGGGGGGGGAAACTGGATTGTGAGTCAAGCTCCCATAGTAATGAAATTTATTTTAGAAGAAATATAATAAATGTTAATGCTGTGTGTGTGTGTTTGTGTGTGTGTGAAGGACCTTTTTTGTAGTCCGTAGATCCTCCCGTACTGGAATAAAACATCAGTCCTGCGTCACTGAAAACACCCATATTATTTCCTGCCTCCTCCAGCGGTGCAGCCCATATCACCCTGACCCACCACCTCCCACACCTGAATCAAAGAGATATGAGTATCAGTGAGGCTCTGGAGAAGGTTCTGGAGAGAAAACTATATCATCACTCACCTTCTTCTGCGTCAGTCTTTTTTTACTCAACAGAAAGATGGCATTATCCACAGCAACCAGGCTGACCTTTGCCCCCGGGTCTCCTTTCACTTCAAATGTAATGCTGCTGCCTGGTGAGTACGAATTGAGTTTTTCTCCCTCCACTGGACCTACACTAAGCTAATACAAACAGAGTAAAATTAAATACATAAATACAAGCAATACTCATGGCATTAAACTTTTTAATATTTTGACAGAGTAATCCTTGAGGTGATATTCCAAAAAGTGGTCTAATAGTCACAGGCAGAATTATGTTCTTATGAGACACAATGAGAAAAATTATACAAATAAAAAAATAAAATAAAAACAAATGAATGAAAACAATATTTTTCAGTTTTCGGACCCCATGTACCATAAAGTGCTAAAATGTGCATCTTTACTGTTAATAACTGGTCATGGATGTCACATGAACTCACCGAACCTACACAGCGGTCCTCCACATCCACAAACACAGAATCTGCCACCACTTCTGCCGGTTGTTCCCATGGCACAATGTAGTAGGCCACAAAACGAAATGCAGGTAGCATTTCTGAGGTAACCAGCAGAGGAATGTTTATGACGTCCAGGTGTGTGACACTTATTCTACCAGCATGGATTATGTTTCCCTTATTTAACACCTACAGAAACAATCATAAGTGTAACTAGATAAAAAAAATAAAAGGTTTGTCAAGACAAACTTTAAGTTGGCTTGAGAAAGCCTGATCAGAAAGTTGTAAAAGTTTTTAAAAGATGTAACAGTTTTAGAGTTTTCAGTCTGAAATAGTTTGAAGTTAGTTAATTAATAGTTAATTAGTTAATAGTTGAAGTAGTTAAAGCTTGAATGTTCTGAAGGCAAAACAGTCTGTCAGATAGATAGAATGTTTCTAGCATTATTAACGTGTTGTTAATATGTTTCTAACTTGTTTCTAACATGATTAACATGTTGCTAGCATGTTGTTTGCATCATTAGCTTGTTGCTAGCATGTTTCTAGCATGAGTGACATGTTACTAGCATGTTGCTAACATGTTTCTCACATGATTAGCAAGTTATTAGGATGTTAACACGATTAACATGTTGCTAACATGTTGTTAACATCATTAGCATGTTGATAGTATGATTAGCAAGTTACTAGCATGTTTCTAGCATGATTAGCAAGTTACTGGCATTTTGCTAGCATGTTTCTAACATGATTAGCATGTTACTAGCATCTTGTTAGCATGATTAGCATGTTGCTAGCATGTTGCTAGTTTCTTGCATGATTAACGTGTTGTTAATATGTTTCTAATATGTTTTTAACACGATTAGCATGTTACTTAATGTTTCCAGCATGATTAACATGTTACTAGCATGCTGCTAACATGTTTCCAGCATAATTAACAAGTTATTAGCATGCTGTTAGCACGAGTAATATGTAGCTACCATGTTGTTAACATCATTAGCATGTTGCTAGCATGTTTCTAGCATGATTAGCATGTTTTTAGTGCATTTCTAACATGATTAGCATGTTACTGGCATGTTGCTAGCATGTTGTTACCATTATTAGTATTCTGCATGTTTCAAGCATGATTAGAAAATTACTTGCATATTGCTAGCATGTTTTAACATGATTAGCATGTTGCTAACGTGTTGCTAGCATGTTTCTAGCATGATTAACATGTTAATACGTTTCTAACTTGTTTCTAATATGCTTAGCATGTTACTAGCATGTTGTTAGCATTATTAGCATGATTAGCAAGTTGCCTGCATGTTTCTACTGTGTTTCTAGCATGATTAGCATGTTACTAGCATGATTCAAATGTTGTTAACATTATTAGCATGTTGCTAGAAATTTTTTAGCATGATTAACAATTACTAGCATGATTAGCAAGTTACTAGCATGTTTCTAGCATGATTTGCATGTTGTTAACATGTTTCTAGCCTTATTAGCCTGTTGGTAGCATGTTTCTAACATGATTCGAAATTAGTAGCATGATTCTAGTCTAGTTTGGCTGGTGACAGATTGACATTTTAGTCTCAGAAAAAAAAGAAGCATAATAATAAGTGTAAACAGCATTTCAGTAAGTTCTCAAGCCAACTTAATTAATACAAGATTCTAGTCATTCTCATCCCGAAACATCTCCAGTCACAAACTCACGGCATACGTCAGCTTCTCCACAATTTTTTTCCAAACCGATGGGTTAAATTTGATGTGAGCTTGGATGTTGAGTGTGTCGCCCACCACCACTCGACTGCTGACCACTGAAATGTGCAGGTAGTTCCAGTAGGCATTAAAAGCGGCATATGGCTCCACACGCATCTCTTGAACGGCCTGCTGCTCTGGTTTCAGTGATGGATCTGCTGTCTCCACCTATGCAAGTATAAATCTATTCAGCTGACAGTTATAACTGTCAATTTTGTATTGTTTCTTTACATGTTTCTGTAAGTGACTGACCTTCAGTGTCTGTGAGCCAGTCTTCGCAGGTATGCTGATGTAGGCATTGAAGGTGCCGCTGTGTTCGGTGATTGGGCTTTTAAGAAAGCTGATTTTAACAGGAATATTACGGGCTGGAGATCCATCGTGGTCACTCACAGTAATCTAACAAAACAAAACATATTCGCTAAAAGAATAGTACAGAATAGTACAGTAATACCAGTAAAAGAATAGTACAGTAATACCTATTCTCTCAATGAAGAAACTCATAGTCTTGAGCGCAAATGGAGAAAAACTAACTTGGAAGTTTTTAGAGTTGCGTGGAAAAACAGTATGTCCAGATATAGACGGGCTCTAAAAGCTGCCAAGGCCGAGCATATCCGTAAACTCATAGAAAATAACCAAAACAATCCACAGTTTTTATTTATCACAGTGGCTAGATTAATAAAAAAATCAGATATCACCTAAGCTAAATATTCCATCACAGTTTAATAGTAATGACTTTATGCATTTCTTCACTGATAAAATAGATAACATCGGAAATACAATAACAAATGTAGAATCAACATCGTCTTGTAATTCACCTTCATTCATCACACACAAAGACAAACTGCAGTGCTTTACAACTATGGAAGAACTAAATAAACTTATCACTGCATCCAAATCAACAACATGCTTATTAGATCCTGTACCCACTAAATTACTGAAAGACCTATTACCTGTAGCAGAAGAACCACTTCTCAATATTATTAACTTATCATTAACTTTAGGTCATGTACCCAAAACCATTCAAGCTAGTAGTTATTAAGCCTTTTATTAAGAAACCACAACTACAGTAGTCAACATCTGAAGTGCATCAAAAAAGTTCAACAAAGCTGTGCTAAGATAAGAACGGGTATTGTTTTGGCTTTAGGACAACTTTGATAAAAGGTTTTGATCCACTTTAAATGTTGACTACTGTAGATCCTGGTGAACTGGCAAATTACAGAGCCATTTCAAATCTGTTTTTTTTTAAGTTGTGTCTACTCAATTATGCTCCTTCTTGCAAAAAAAAAAAAAAAAAAATAATAATAATAAAAAATAAAAATGATATCTGTGAAGAATATCAGTCAGGTTTCAGGTCCCATCTAACTAATAAGGTAATTTCAGGTAATTTTAACTAGTGCACAGAAACTGCACTAGTTAAAATTACAAATGACTTGCTTATTGCGTCAGAACAAGGCTGCATCTCATTGCTAGTTTTACTTGATCTTAGTGCTGCGTTCAACACTATAGATCATGACATACGCGCAGATCGATTACAAAACTATATGGGTATTTAAGGGCAGACTTTAAGATGGTTTAGATCCTACCTTTCCGATTGCTACCATTTTTTTTTTTTTTAAATGGGGAATCATCTCACTTAGCACCAGTAAAGTATGTAGTGCCACAAGGATCTGTCCTAGGTCCTCTACTATTTTCAATATACATGCTGACCCTTGGTAATATCATTAGAAAACACGGGATTAGTTTCCATTGTTATGCTGATGATACTCAACTACAGTAGTCAACATTTGAAGTGGATCAAAAAAGTTCAACAAAGTTGTCCTAAGACAAGAACGGGTACTGTTTTGGCTTTAGGACAACTTTGATGAAAGGTTTTGATCCACTTCAAATGTTGACTACTGTATATATTTCAACAAGACCAGATGAAACTTCTAAATTATCTAAGCTAACAGAGTGTGTTTAAAATGTAGAAGATTGGATGACCAATCATTTTCTATCCTAGGATAGCAAAGTCCACTAAAGGATGTAGAGTTTTTTCGCATTTGGCTCCCAAACTCTGGAATAGCCTTCCTGATAACGTTCAAGCCAAGGTTCAGAAACACTCTCTGTTTAAATCTAGATTAAAGGTGTATCTCTTTAGACAAGCATTTATATAATGTATCTCCTAACCTTGTACTTCAGTTATATCTGATCGAATGCACATTATTATTCTTTAGCTTGGGTTGAACACATAATTTTTTGCTTGACTGGAACAGCAGCTACGCTAATTTTGTCTCTATTTGTTTCCCTGTTTCTGTCACGGGATTGACATCCCGATGTAACTAGGAATTACTGAAGCTTCAGTCTGGATCCAGCCCTTACAAAGATCTGAGATGATCAAACCACTGAGAAGAGATGATGCTAACCCCACAGAGGACCTCAGATGATGCCAACCCTAAAACAACATACAAAACTACCACGCTTTGCTATAAGTTTGATCACAACACATTGCTGTTGATAGTTTTTACCAACCGTCTGAATACGTCATTAATTAACTGTATGATTTTACTGTACATTTCTTGTCACCACTGATAAGCTACTCCTAAATATAATGTAGAAACATTATTTTTTCTGTGAAGCTGCTTTGCAATGATTTGAATTGTTTGAAAAACAAACTGGTAAAAATAACAAATGCACATAAAATTACTAAAACTTACACTAAAATTAGAAACAATATAGAAATGATCCTAAAATAACACTGACTGCATTTCTGCTCAAATCAAGTCAAATGAAGTTAGATTTGAAATGGCATGAAGGGTGAACTTCATCTCTTCAAGCAGTAACCATCACAACAGAAATGACAATTACCGTCAATGTTAATGGCAGGTTAGGTTTGAAATACTTTGGTGCGTCCTTGATGGAGAGCATGTAGGGTGACACTACTATTTTAATGCCGGATTTCTCTGCTTCCACTAGGTCACTACCTGAGGAGAAGGAGAAAGTTTTTTTTCAAAACAAAACTTACAATAATGATGCTAAAGAGTTTGGAGTGGTTAAACAAGGGATTGGATTGTGAGTGGTTTTAAGTTGTTTTTTTAATCATTTCCCACCTGAGCTGGTCATTACTGACGCTTTGACGTACACAGAAGTCCCCAGTAGGCTGTTTGTGTCAGGATAGGCCTTCTTTATCTCCTCCATAGTCAAAATAACATTTCCTCCATTCAGCTGCAAAATAAGACATGGAGTAACAAGAGTCTTGTGCTTAAAGCTAATTTAAGGTACATAAATGATTTTTTTTTTTTCTTGTTTAACCACTTACATCATGTAGTTGTTTCATAGATGTGAGTCTCTTCTTTTCACCATTAATTTCAATACCAAACAGCACATACGCAACACCTTTCACTGGTTCACCATAAAGATATCTGGAACGTCAAAATATTTTGGTAATTTACATGACAGAAGTGTAAGAATTCAATACTCTAGCATTTGAAAGGCTGCCTTTAATTGACCAAATATACAGTAAAAACTGTAATATTGTGAAATATTATTGCAATTTAAAATAATTATTTTCTATTTGCATATGTTTTAAAATGCAATTTATTCCAGTAATGCAAAGCTGAATTTTCAGCATCATTACTCCAGTCTTCAGGGTCACATGATCCTTCAGAAATCATTTAAATATGCTGGTTTGCTGCTCAATAAACATTTATTATTATTATTATCAATGTTGAAAGCAGTTGTGCTACTTAGTATTTTGGTTAAACCCTATTTTTTCAGGATTCTGAAAACAGAACATAATATAATATAAAAGAACTGAAAATAGAAAACATTATAAATGTCTTTACTGTCTCTTTGGATTTATCGAATCAATCCATCCCGAATAAATTAATTAATTTCTTTAAAAAGAAAGAAAGAAAGAAAGAAAGAAAATAATAATTTAATTAAAAAAATGTAAAATGTAAAAAGTCCATACAAATTCTGTGTTACTTAAATATCCAAATACTTTGAGATCATTCAGAACAGTATGATTTACACACCTGGCTGTTATTTCTACTTCCAGTTTTTCTGCATCTAGTCTGAGGTGGGATGTCTTTGGAGTCAAAGTGACATTGAATGCCGGAAGCACTTGGAAGAAAGAATAAATACTGTTAACCCACCAACAGACAAAAATCTAGTAGACTCTGATGGTCTCTGAAGGACTTACTGTATTTCTTGACATCAAACTCTCGAGTGAATATGTTCTCTTTTCCTTGATCAAACTTTGCAACAACTTTCCACTTGCCCTCTCTAGAAAATCAAAAAGGTACTTACTCAGCAGCCATATTCAGTATTTAAAGTATCAGGCAAATCAATATCCATTTTTGTCAATTCATTATTATTTTATGATATAAATTGTCTGTTCTGTGTGCATACTTGACTATAGGTGAGAGGGGGTAGGTGTTAGAGAATATCCCATCCATTGCTCTGACTCTGGAAACACCATGTACTGCAATACCATCTGGATTCTGAAACATGCGCCAATTGTACCTTAAAGCATTGTCCCAGAATGTATAGTCACACTTTACACAGGTCCAATTCCTCACTGTTAACAAACAATTAACTAAGACTTTTGCCTTAATAACCTCTTAATTTGCTGCTTATTAGTAGTAAGGTAGTTGTTAAATTTATTGGGTAGGATCAGGGATGTAAAATATGTTCATGCAAAATATGTGCTGCATAATAAGTACTAATACACAGCCAATGTGTTAATAATAGGCATGCTAATAAGCTACTAGTTAATAGTGAGAATTGGTCCCTATACTAAAGTGTTACCAATATTTCCTTGCAAATGCTGTAATGAGTTTATTTCAGTGCCAGTGCCAGTCACCTGAATCTCCAGAGAAATGGTCCTCTCAGCAGCACGGAATTCAGTGTCAGACACAAAAGCTCTGCAACGCACTGAAAAATTATAGTGATCAGGAAAAAAAGAACAATGTTTATAACTATAACAATAACAGTGTTTATGACTATAAATCAACAGTATGACAAGTGCTCATGTGTGTGAGAGCTGACCTGTGTCTCCAGGGTTGTAAACCGGTTTATCAGTCTGAATGAAGATGTATCCAGAGCGGAATGACACTGGTAATATTCTTTCTGCATGATGGAATTTGCTAAACCGAGCAACAAGCTTCACATATTTTTTCTTTCCATCTGGTTGCAGCACATTTGGATCAATCTAAATAAAAAAAAAACATTTCATTTCATTCAGCATGCAACATATAAACAAATGTAACCAAGTTTACTCTGAACTTTAACAAATACATTCATAGATAAATTTACCTCAATGGCTGTAAGGGCACTGTAGTTGTTGTCTGAATTGAGGGTAACAAAGCCCATCATTAAGGCTGATTGGGAGACTGGGTATTCATAGATCGCGATGGAGACTTTTAATGGATGGGACAGTTTGTGACCCTCCAGCAAGATGTTCTGTTTTGTTCCAGGTCTTATCTTTGCTGGAGCTAAAACAGAAAACCTACACCAGAACATACATATCCAATAACATGTTTTCACTTTCCATATTTAGAAAAATCATTTTAAATTATTGTTTTAATGGTGCAAGAAGTCAAAAATGTTAAGGTGGTCTAACCTAGAAAGACAATTAAATGGAATTATAGACATAAATAAATAAATAAATAAATAGTAATACTAATATTAAAAAAATTCAATAAAAATCATGTTACGTTTAAGTCTTGGAAACATTATATCAAATAATTAAGATCTCGCTTTACACTCATACCTAACGGTTATAACATTTAATATATTTTGAGTCATTAAATAAATAAATATGGACACTTGTGGAATTTCCTGAACTCTGTACATTGATTAGGAATATGTGAGTCAAGGGCATAGGACAGAGGTAAGTTGTGTACTTACGATGGAGATCGGTCAGTGACTGGTTCACTGTAAACACAGATAACACACTCAGTTAGAGAAGAACCGAATATGAACTACTATTTTTATTATAAAAACAATTTCATATCCGACTATATCCATAAAAAACATTCACAAAATTCTCAATTTTACAAAAATATGTACTTGCATTATTCGCATATTAGGTCCCCAAACTGTCCGCTTGCTGTTCATTTGACAAGACAAACACAAATAAATGTTGAGAAGAAAAGTGTAATTTTTGTACATTATTAAATGTTATTAATGAAATATTAAACACACTGTCTTTGACTGGAAGTTTGGCCATCTGAGATGTGACAGAGCAATGCCGTCCATAACAGCAGTTGAAAGAGCATTGTCCTGCTGGACTCAACTCTCACAATAAGTCAAAGACAACAGCAGGAGAGCTGAAATACCCTGAATATCCCTCCCACTAACCCACAACAATGTCACCTCAAAACTTTGAAAAACTCTTATGTAATGTTTGCTTTATTCTGAGCATAAACAAATGGCCAGATGTCTAAAAATATTCAAATGAATTCAGGGTTACAGCATTAGAAAGATATCTTACTTAAAAGCAGAAAACAGAAAACGTTTTTTGTTTTTTTGTTTGTCATGTTTTTAGTACATTGTTATAAATGTGAATAGCTTTTTTTTTTTTTTTGGCAAAAACATTAAAACACACACTTGTTACAGACACAATCTCTTATGGGCTGCATGTTTAAATCTTCAAAAATATTACTTAAAATGAATTTCAACTCTATTTAAGATTATATATATTTGAAATGTGATGTTTGGGTCTTAACAATATACTGGAAACCATAATCTCATTTGAATGGGTCAGCTAATACTTTAAATTGCGTCCTCTGCTGGTATTTGGGGCATCTGTGCTCATTTTATTAATTCCTTCTCTCATTTATTTTTGTATTTATTTATTTTTAATCTGGAACACATTATACCAGGGGTGGCGAACTCCGGTCCTCTTTAATATAAAGTCTTAAATCTTGGCCACATTGTATTAATTTGTCCACTCATTTAGTTATGTTAAATTGTGGACACATTGTACCAGTAATTTAATTATTTAAATCATAGCCAAGTTGAACTAATGCATTCCCTTGTTTTCATTTCATTACATTTTGGCCACATTGTACCAAAATGTTTCTTTGTTCGAATTTTGTTAACTCATAGCCATGGTGTACCAAGTTGTTTTAGTTTCTTTTTGTTTGTTTGTTTTATTTCACTCAGTCAAAGCCAAGCTGTACCAGTTTGTTTTGTTGTTTTAATTTTGTTAAATTGTGGTCATGCTGGATTAATTTGTTTCCTCATTTGAATGTATTTTGATGTGTTATTTTCATTAAATTATGCCTATGTTGTTTCATTTGTTTAGTTGTTTTATTTCCAAAAAATTGTGGTCATGTTGTACTAATAAAATCCCTTTTTGTACTTCTGGGAACTAATTTTTAATTTGTGGGCCATTAATTAATTTTTTTTTTTCTTCACATTTTAAATGACATTTCACATCATATTATTTCAACCAATAGTAATTTTTAGCTAATTTAAAAGGATTTGTTTAAAGAATATACAACATTAAAGCACAGTTTTGTAACACTTTTTGATATACAGTATATGACTTCAAGGTATTAGTTTTTGTTTACAAACATTCTGTTATAAATGAAGGAATAAATGAGTCATATTTTTGGTAGTTGTGCTTTTTTTTTATTTATTTATTTTTAATGCATGTGAAAGTGCCGTAGACTCAAAATCCACAGTTTTGCCATTAGTACTGTACGTTCAAAAGCCAACATCTGCCTCAAGTCTGACAGCCCCTTTCTTCCAGTGCCTTTGCGAAGCTCTCCAGCTCGTCGCATTTCACCTGCAGTGTGGATCCAGCCCTGCATTCATTCAGGGATGGCCAGCGCTCAACCCACGTGTCCTTACCCAGCACGTACGTGTACCTAAAGAGAAAACACAACCGAATTATGAAAGACAAACCATAATATGTACATTTTCAGTGCTATTACAGTACTCACTTGGTCTCTGCTTGCCAAACATCGGCAGTGGGCCCAATGATCAGATAGTCCTGACCTTCCCTCAAACCAAGCCCTGTCCTACAATTCGCATGAGAGAGGAACATCCTCCTTTCCTGCTTTTTCATGCCTTTCTCTGTCCCTACACAAACACATACAGAGATACATGAGCCAGATACGTGAGAAAATCAGACTCTAGTAGACGTACCCTCTTTGATAACCTGCACAATCTTCATCTCGTACTGGTCATAGTGACTCTGGCTGATGCTGAGCAGTTTGACCCTGTAGGCTGAAGAAAAGACACATTTATCAATGAGATCATACAACATCATACAAGATCATGTGACATCATGATGGCTTTCCCCAAAAAACAGAAGAAACACTGACCATGATGAAATCCTTTGCACCCTACAGCCATCCTCTGTTCTTTACTGAAAGACGATGAGTCTTTCTTCATCACACAACAGTCACCTAAGAGGAAAGGTTTATAATTGGTTAACGTCAAGAAGCTGATTGAAAACAGTAGTCCTGCTAAACTGACCCTGTGAGCAGCGGCACACATTGTCTTTGCAGATCTGATCAAGCTGCTGTTTGTCTTCAGGAGGAGAGTAAAACCTGCTACAGCGTTTATCTGAAACAACAGAGACCAGAATCACAATAACAAACTAATTAGCATGAAACAAATATAGCTGCAAGCAGCAATTAAGGGGCAAAGTACAAAGAAGGCAATATAGGTCATGTCAGCATGATTGGGAACATCAGATCCACTTCATCAATGAGCAATAAAGGACATATTTATGATTTTAAGCAAAATGGCTGAAAAATCAAATAGAATCACTATAATAAGGGAGCAATAACCTCCCCATGCTGAGTTGTGTCATATCATGTGTAAACCATAGCCAGAGATATTGTCAAAGGCATCGAGTATTGTTAATATTAAGAGGACTTGGCATTTCCATATCTGTTACATTCTTCTTATTATTAGCGGCTATTATTATTAGATTACTTTTATTATTAATTATAATTAATTTGCCCTGCAATAAATTCATAGCAAATAACCGCATAACTGACATGCTGTGAGGTTAATACAAGATTACACTATTAGCTTGCTCCTCATTGAAAATGTTTTTAAAAAGTTTTTTTTTTTTAAAGGGGTCATCGGATGCTAAGTTCACTTTTTCATGTTGTTTGAACATTAATGTGTGTTGGCAGTGTATGTACAAATCTACCCTATAATGATAAAAATCCATGCAGTGGTTTTTAATTAATCTGTAAAAATAATATCCCCTTTTCAAATCGAGCCATTCTCAGATGCCTGTCGTTGTGCCGTCACACCCACAGAGGCCGCTCCCACGATAGTTGATTGACATGAGTGTTTTACCTCAGACCAGCTGTAACAGTCCAGTAACTTTCCATGTTTCGATGCCAGAGCAGGGATGTAAGTTAGACAAGAATATCTCTGATTGAGCGATTGAGGTGTTGTGTTGCTGGATGTAATAATGAACATAGTGGTCGTCATTTACTCCTGACATCTGAGCCGCTGAAGATGCAGTAGATTAGTTTGTTTGTGAAGAGAATGCGCCTCCCGATCTACATATATCCGTCTATGTTCACACAAATCATTCATGATCCAGCTTCACTTACAGCAGAAGTGAGTATAAGCAGTTTTTTATGAATCTTTGCGATCGCCTTTCCTTATAACGTGGTAGTTAGGAAGTTTAGCGGCTAAATGCGGCTAAAGTAAACAAGATCGTCATTCCACAGAGAAAAGAGAGGGGCGGGGCGAGCAGAGCTCATTTGCATTTAAAGGAACAACCCCTTAGAATGGGATAATTTTTGCAGAGCTGATTTTGACAAGGTAAAAACGGTGTAGTTTTACAAAACCATTAAGAATTTTAAATCAAAGTATATTAGAGACTTTTCATTAAGACCCTAAAGAATCATATCAACTTGTGGAAAATGGGCATCCGATGACCCCTTTAAATCAAGTCTATTAATTTATAGAACAAATTATGGGCCTATAGTTAGAATTATTAACATGGCAGGCATCATAAAAATTAAGAGCAAGCACCAACCTTCAAAAACAACCTGTTTACCGTGAAATACATTTCTTCTCCGTATTTTCACTATGTGCGGACCACAAGGAAGTCGGACCACAAGGGCCGACTTCTCCCTTAAGGTTTTAGGTTAGCAGTGCACTTTAGCAAACAAAGCGTAGTGTAATGAAACCCATGTATGAACCTTTGTTGTAGTACTGGTACACTGTGACAGTGGAGGGCTGAAGGAGTCCCACTTTAAATTTCTGATGCAGTCTGAACGAGATCATGTCTGTCTGAGTATTAGACACCTGTCCGGGACATTCAGACAAATATTCAATGCTGCGTTAATTTACATCATGTATGAACTCTAAGAGTGGTTGTTAGGTTACCTTAAACAGGTGAATTATGAGGGATGCTCTGTCGCTCAGGTTGTCCACCACTTGGAAGTTGCTGATGTAGCGATCCACTGAATTTGTGAGCTGGAAAGTCACACTAGACATAATTTCTATAACCTAACAAGATGACGTGCTTCATGCTATTTATGTCGATAGCTGCCTACACAGTTGGCATCCTAACTGCAGAGGTGTAAAGAGTACCTTGAAAACCACACTTGAGTGAAAGTACAGATACCTTACAGTGAAAATTACTTCACTACACGTCACCTGTCACCAATTCCAAAACAACTTGAGTAAAAGTCTAAAAACTGACTACAAACACCACAGGAGAGAAAGGAAGTGACATACAAGTCCAAGACAAGGCACAGAGAACACATAAACAAAAACAAGAAAAAGTTCATTTGTGAGGAGAGCAATCATGTTTATTTTCTAAAACCAAAATAAAACTATATCCTTCAAAAAGGTACCTTTAGTATAATGCAGGGGTCCCCAAACTCGGTCCTGGAGGGTCGGTGTCCTGCAGAGTTTAGCTCAAACTTTCATTAGCATTCCTAGTAAGACCTGATTAGCAGTTTCAGATGTGTCTAATTGGGGTTGGAGCTAAACTCTGCAGGACACCGGCCCTCCAGAACCAAGTTTGGGCACCCCTGGTATAACATAGAAATAAAATTAGGTTAAGTAAAATGAAAAAGTCAAAGCCTTTTGATTTCAGCCTCAATGCCGGCTGCAGTCATGTCCTCATCTCATATATACAATGCCTGTGATTCATAACTACTCGCTAAGGAACTAGCATTCATATGATTGTTCAAGTTTGGGTGAGTAAGGGCAAAACATGCAAGAAATAAACTGCTGCAGAAAAAATTCCCCTATGATAGTTACATGCAATGCTGCTTAAAGGAGAAGTCCACTTCCAGAACAAAAATTGACAGATAATGTACTCACCCCCTTGTCATCCAAGATGTCTTTCTTTCTTCAGTCGTAAAGAAATGATGTTTTTTGAGGAAAACATTTCAAGATTTTTTCTCCATATAATGGACTGCCATGGTGCCCCAAGTTTAAACTTCCAAAATGCAGTTTAAATCGTTAGATAAGACTCTTCTTCCTCGGCTGGGATCGTTTACAACCGCATTTGGGATCGTTTGAAACCACATTTAAACTACATTTTGGAAGTTCAAACTCGGGGCACCATAGAAGTCCACTATATGGAAAAAAATCCTGAAATGTTTTCTTCAAAAAACATCTTGGATGACAAGGGGTGAATACATTATCTGTCAATTTTTGTTCTGGAAGTGGACTTCTCCTTTAATATGGACAAAATTAAACCCAAAATTAGATGTCTGGACCACATTTGTATGCCTTAAAAAGCTGTCTAGGTAAGCTACAACAAAGTTACCTACAAAATTAGCCTCTATCGCTAATGCCACATTATTTTAATGAGTTTGGTCTTACCAACTCTAAATCTGATTTTTCAGGCTCAAAGCCGGTGGGCAGGCCGATGTCCAGAATCGCCATCCTCACTTGGTTTTCCTCCAGAGCCCTTTAGGGGTGCAAAGCAGTAAATTATGGGTAACAAACTAGTTTCTTTAGCTATCTAAAAAAATATGTCTACCTATAACTGCTCACCTCACATTGATATTGAGTCTGTATGACTTTTCCACATCCGGTGAGTTTTTTTCTAAAGTGGACCAAAGAGTAATCTTTTATTATAAGACTTGTTCTTTTTCACTTTCAAGAACTGTACATTGAACAGAATTTTACTGTAAAATTATGTAAATGTCCCAATATTTCTATTATAGTTTTTTTTTTTTTTTTTTTTACTGTATAAAGGGTTTTAACATAGCACTTCAGAAAAATTTAGATAATTTTTTACACACAGTAAGGAATCATAAAACGCACCATTAATCTCAGCGATTGAGACGTCCAGCTGAAAGCTGTTACACATGCTGTTCTTATACACATTAAGAAGCTGGTGGTACACCGTCACTACCTGGGATGCATAAATGTGACAGAGAAAGGTTTGTAACTAAATTACGTCTTGATTTTATACTCTTATTCAATACTTTGATGTAGATGCATGCATTTAGCACCTCCAAAACTCCCTTGCCCTTCCCAGAAGCCTCCACTGTGAATTTCTGGTCGAGAGACACCTGGAAGAGATAGTGAAAGTGAGTTACTGTATTTCACTCCAAACTTGCTTTCTTTTAATCTATAGCTTTATTATACTGCCAAATGTCAAAAGCGCATTTTTGTAATGCAACAATACATCTATGGAAAAAAAAGGGCATAAAGCTCTCATGCATATGCTCCTTCGTTCTCACTTTACAACATTAAATACATAAATATTACACCAGCTAAGTTTTTTTTTATTGTTTTGAAAAAGGCAGTATGATGCCATATATTGCTCAGGCCCTAGTCTCGCATAGACTGACGGCAGAAGGTCTGGGAACCCTGGCTGCTTTGAATGGCAAATTCCTGCCCAAGAGGTCATATAACTGACAGATAAAGCAACAAATCACGTTTCGTTTGTGGCACGCCATGTTTAGGGGCGTGGAAATGTCACCACAATAACAGACCTTTTTAATGTTTCACATACTTTTGAAAATCTAGCGTAAGTTGGTCCTGATAAGCATTCATCAGCACAGCTGTAACACAATGGCTTTCTTCTTTCGTGAGGCAGTTTGGCGCCACAGCCTTTTTGTTTCCAGGCGGGACGTTAAGGAACACGACACAGTCAGCACCGATAGCCTTGTGGTTGCTGCGCCAACATTTAGCGCAGTTGTGATGGCGGTGACCCGAGTTTGATTCCCGTTTCGAGGTCCTTTGCTGATCCTGTTCCCCTCTCTCTGCCCAATGCTTTCCGGTAATCTCTCTACTGTCCTGTCCATTAAAGGCATAAAAAGCCCAAAAATCTAACTGAAAAAAAAAAGAAGAACCCGACATGCACATCTCACGGAAATCCTGTTTGATTCAGCCAGTCCGATGACAACTTCGAAACTCCAGCAAGTGTTTCCAGCTAAAAATGCTGTATGCATCAGACGTTCAGCCAGTGTTTGATTTGGTTTTTGTGGGTAATGTGCCACCGAATACACCTACATTTGTTTATGTCTGTGTAATTTGTTACACAGACATACCTACATTTGTTTATGTCATTCAGGCTGCTTTCTGAACGAGGGACAATTCAAGGCAGGTTTTGCTAAAAAGTTAAAATTCAAGGATGGATCAGTACCCATTGTTTGTGATTCAGCTGCACCTCCAGAGAAGTAGATCTCGAACTTTAGATTTTTTTTATGATTATTTATAAATAACCTTTCCTCTTCCACAGAAGAGAGGGGTGGGGTGAACAGTAGCATTTAAAGAGCCATGCACTGAAACGAGTCGCTGTGAACAAAGCTGTTTTTGACAAGGTAAAAAGGGTGTTGTTTTAAATGACCACTGAGGAATTTTAACCAAAGTATGTTGCAGACATTTAATAAAGACCCTAAAGAATCATACCCATTTGCAGAAAATGGCCATCCAATGTCATTTTTTAAAAAAAGACTGAGAAAGTTGTTGAAGCTTAATGATAGTGGCGTTGAAGTCGTTATCGTGGAGTCACTTTTTACTTCTGAAGACTGTGACAAGTCATAAAAGCTGTTCATTTCATTAAGAATCATATACTTTTGTTGGTCACAGAGCTTAATTTCTGCAATGATCCAAAAGTCAAAGTGCTCTATTCTAGTTCATTCTCAACCAATTAGTTTTCATGTAGCATTTGTCAGTTGTGGAAGTCTTTTAGGAATGGTTAGCACATGCAATATCTGACCAAGATAATTCCATAAGGGAGCTCTGTATATTTAAGAATAAATGTCCAGTTTCATGCAAGAGTGAAAGAAATTCAAACTCATGTGTTACATGATTGTACATGAGTGTTACAATAATGCACTTTTAACATTTGGCAGAATAAGAACACAAAAGAGAGTTTTGAAAGACGGAAGATCTCACCCGTAAAGATCGGGCCACATATGCCACTTTTGGATTGAAGGTCCAGCGTACGTCACTGCGACCGGGAACACTGAGCTGCACCAACAGATTGAGGTCATTAGGGGGAGGCCTCTTCACCAGATACTCAGACAGGGCCTGTAGCACCACCATAGTGGACTGATGGGACAAAAATTAGTGTAAGATTAGTGTACCTCAAATACAGACAATTAGTGAAGGTTTTCTTATGGTTTTTACCTGAGTAGAGCCGTATCCTCCCCCAATGCCACGCTTCTCATTCAGCCATCGAAAGGTGGTGGCTGCCTCTTCCATGTGGCCACCACTGATCAGCGCTAGCAGTGCATAGCCGGTAGCTTCCAGTGTGAAGAATTGATTACTGGAGTCAGGCCAGTGGGAACGATCTGTTGGCAGAAAGTAAAGTTTAGAAAGGCAAGTCACAAAGCAAGATATTTTGCTTGTTTTCAAAAGCTAAGTACCAGGTGAGGCTAAATTTAGTAACATGCTCTTCATGCAGCCGTGATTGGATACTGCTAAAGCGTAGCATGCTATAGCCGCTGTGTACGGCCTGGTCAGTTGGGGGAATTGCTCTTTTAGATACGCAGCTGCTTTTTTGGACTTGTCCTGCAATGAAAATACAAACAATTTACAATTAGCACCACTGAACATATAAAAACATGTCACAACATGTTATTTAAAACAATGCTTGTTTGGTTTTTTAAAAACTTCTTTAAATTAAAAAACGGGGAATATACTTCAGGAACTCAAGATGCTGAATAAGTTTCTGCTATTTCAATTTCTGTTTTCTGGTTGGTAGAGGTCACTTCAGGATTGTAGGGAGTATAAAGGACCCATATCTGGAATTTGCTCAAGGGTGGACATTCACTCTCCCCACCTACAATCCCTACCTGACCTGAGACTTGAACCCGTGACCTCTGGGCTACAAGTCCAACTCTCTAACCATTAGAGTTATATTTCTAACTGTATTTTCATTTTTGTACCATTTTATTGTATTTTTGCCTACTTTATTTTTTATTTAAATTTCAATTCATGTAAATAAATGTGACATTTAATTTAATTGTCCTTTTTTTATTATTATTATTTTATTTTATTTAGCTATTGTCCTAATTATTTAATCTAGCTACTGTTTAATTCAGAGGTTTATAGCAGTATAGTAGTGACCTTACCTGTATGTTGAGGCCTGGCTCTTGGCAGGTAACAACTTTTTGTGCCTCTGCCAAAGCAATGAGCACGAATGCAGTCAGAGACACTCTGGATTCAGAGCCTCGCAGGCCTCCCTGTATCACAACACAGTTTACATATGTGACCCGGGACCAAAAACTAGAATAAATAAGCTTTCCATTGATGTATGGTTTGTTAGGATAGGAAATATTTGGCTGAGATACAACTATTTAAAAATCTGGAATCTGAAGGTGCAAAAAAAAAAAAAAAAAAAAAAAAAAAAAATCAGCTTTAAAATTGTCCAAATTAAGTTCTTAGCAATGCATATTACTAACCAAAAAGGTTTTGATATATTTACAGTAGAAAATGTACAAAATATCTTCATGGTACATAATCTTTACTTAATACTAATAGGATAAACTTAATATCCTAATGATTTTTGGCATAAAAGAAAATTTGATAACTTTGACCCATACAGTGTATTTTTGGCTATTGCTGCAATTATACCCGTGCTACTTAAGACTGGTTTTGTGGTCCAGGCTCACATATGACATATGTTAGTACTGAACCCTTTCATTGATTATTATGAAACTACTGCAATGACAGTTATGAATTCTCACCGTCATACTGGTGTCGTAGACAGGATTGTCCTCCTGAAAGGATCCATCAGAGTACTGTTTATTCTTGAGCAGGTACACCAGAGGTCCACACAGATGCTTCTCATTAACGCTAATGAATGATTTTGCCATGGAGAAAACCTTCACCACGTATGCAGTGATCCTGAGATGGACATAAACATAATGACACATTAACATAAAAGACACATGTTCAACGTGAAGCTGTTATCATTATTTTGTTGGCATTAATACCATGTGCTGGTGCCTTCTTTGGCATAGGGTGGATACGAGTCATCCTTTTTTCGATAATTAAGTTGATTTTCATACCCTGAGTATAAAGAAAAATAATTTTATGCATAAATATCTGAAGGAATGGTGATGTCCATCCCTAATTGAGTCTCATTGTACCTTTTTGGATGTATTGGATGGCCTCTTCTCTGCGATTTATTCCCACATCGTCCCAGTTTCCACTGCGGTCCAGGTAATGGGTGGCAATGAGGGGCAGTGTGATTCTGGCCAGGTTCTGCTCCACACATCCACCAGGCATCCGGATCAATGATGCCAGAGAGTCCTCCTTAATGCAGTTGTCAATGCTGTCTGCCAGCAAATCACCTATTTAAAAAAAAACAAAATGTAAAATTTTTGACAGCTGACATATCAACATGACAATCAAATAACCATCTTGTAATTGAGGGTTAATACTCAATTACTATAATATCATGAAAATAGTTAAATAAAATCAAACCTCTGACATTGACAAATGTCTCCGGGAGAGATTTTGGGACAACAGCGTCCAGCTGCATTTTCTCCACTTCTATCAGCTGTCTACCAGCTGAGATGAGGGAAAAGTTTATTTACGTATCAATAACAATTTTTTTTTTTTTTCACAAAAAATATATTTAAAAAATAAATATATAGTTTTCATGCATCAAGCAAAATGACACATCATAAAGATCATGTTTGTATATACTTATATGATATTTTTCATTATATATCATGTTCATGCATAAAGACCCATTTGTATTGTGCAAAACATTTAAAAATCAAAACAAAAGTATTGTTGAATTAACTAATTGATTCTTAAATTGCTATTACATTAATCACAATTAAATTAAATGTCCAGCCAGTCTTACCCTTGTCTCCTTTCTCAGCGGGGTTCAGCACAAAGCTCCTCACTTTAATTGTCTGGATGCCTTCAACCTAAAACACAAGACTTATAATCATACCACACAGCTATTACATCAACTTTACTAACTTAATTAAAAAACACACAGTATGTACCAAGCAACATATCTAATATATAAATTTTCAATATTACGTGTGAGAACCGAGAGAGAACAGGATTTAAGAGTTCACTTACTACCACATGCAGTTTCTTTCTCACGGCATCCTGTCCCAGGAAGGCAGCCGCGATGGCTGTGACCTGTAGAGGGAGCTCTCCTGTTTTAAGAGGGATGATGGTGTATGAAATGAGCTTGGAGGAGCTGGCCGGTACTGAAACCTGCTGTTTGTGCTGTCCGCTAAATGCCACACTACACATGTCCTCTGTCTTATCCAGAATCACCATGACCTGCAAACAGATAGTGTTTAGGTCAGGACACAAATAAACTAAAGAGGGCGAGTGGTTACAGTATTGTTCCCTATCGAACGGTCTGTCCTACTGCATCACTTTGACGCTTATGGGGAAACTCCTGCTTACTCTGTTACTGAAGCCTGATCTGTTCACGTTTGTGTAGCTGCACAAACCAATGGCGCTCTAACCTGCCAGAAGGAGAGGAGCCAACCACTAGGAAAGTCGGTTCAGAGCGTCATTTCATTAGAATCTCTTTGCTAACTCTGCAGTCAAGAAAAGGAAGAAGCTCAGCCTGCTGTTTGCCACCATAAAGGAGCCCAGACAGAGGAAGAATTTGAGGATTTTCACAAAAATTTCATGGCCCCCAGAATATTTGTTGTATATCTAAACATGCAATAAATCAAAATAAAGAACAGACCCTTTACTTTTAAACAAATATTTGTTCAATTCTAGCTTCAAGCATTTATTTATTTTTTATCAACACTTGAATGTAGGTTTCATAAAAAAAGCAACATTTTGAGCAAAAAGCATTTTTTATCAAATACCACATCTGGATCATATTCAGTACTACAGTATTATTAAAGCAAAGATGCAGTAGATCACTTCCATCAGCACTCCTAATTAGGCCTTTACCACTTCCTGGGTCGACATTTCACTTGGTAACATTAAGCAGTTTTCATCACATTATTTTTCATATGCATACAAGATTGCTAGTTTCTGCTTCTTCCTGGTCTGTGTTTTTGATTGCCACATTATAGACTCATTCAGGAGGAGCGTAATAGCGCCCTGTAACGTACAACAGTAAATTCTGTGTTTGGCTGGGAAAGAGTTAACAGGGATTTAAATCTAACGTATGTTTCATTTAAAGTCACAATAATAGTGATTAATGTTTCCATTAATTGGGCTCTTATCTTTTTTTTTACAATAAGTTTGTCTTTGCTGGCTGCTATGATGGTGTGTTTGTCAAACACATGCAGTATCAAATAAAGACAAAATGAGATTAGGTGATGGTAGTTAGCTATTGATGGTTCTACTATCATAATGAAATAGCCTGATTCACTAATGTCATTTGACTTTAACAATTGTGTTGCATAAAACTGCAGCATAGATCAACAATATTCCAGAACCAGTTAAAAGATTTAAAAAAAAAAGACATGAACACAAAAAATCTAAACTCCAATAACACACAAAGTCATTAAAAAGCAACACATCAACTTCAACAATGGTGACAATAAAAAGTGTAATGTCGCAATGCATGCTGGGTATCATAGTACGAAACTACCAGGATGCATCACAGCATGAATAAATCGTGCAGCTGAATTGTCCTGTTATTTTCTTTAATTCTAACTTTGGATCATTTATTTATTTACTGATTTATTTATTTATTGTGTGTGTGTGTGTGTGTGTGTGTGTGTGTGTGTCTTTTAGTAGCCTTTTGTGATGTCCAGAACTGACCTGATTATCTAAATAGTTTGTTACCATTTTTGAGATTCATATGCTGATTGCTGATAGCTGTGTGTGTCAGTGTTGTTCATATTTGTGTTCTTATTTTAAAATCTTCAAACTGATGTTGCAACTCACGTTGCAGTAACACAGAATTTGAAATGCAAAAGCATTAAATTACACAACTACTATATTTCAATGACTTCAGTGAATCAGGCCATCACACGAAAATTGTGAAACCATTAACAGCAAATTATCATGTACGGCAAATGTGTTTGTCAAACACACTGTCACCTCCAGATGGAAGTCATGACAGATGAATCCAACTTGAGTTGGGGAGCTTTCTGTGAGGACAAACCAGCATTCGGCTCCAGGTCAAACCTGGAACAGCGCTTGCACAACAACTGCCTTGAGATGATGGTGGTTTTTCTGTCTCTAAAAACCATGTTGGCCTTAAAGGGGCACCATGTCCTGGTCTCAGCTCACACTTCCTTCAGAAGTCAGAAAGAGCTTTATTACCAAGTATGTTTACACACACACAAGGAATCTTACAAATAAGATCCTTGCATAATTCCCAAGTCTATCAAGATGTTGCAGAACATAATGCAGTCCCACGTTGACTGCGTCGACCACAGACCTGTTTTCTCTGTAGGCAAATGACGACAGGGTTGTAGTCATTAAATCTAGTTATTTTGGGTTTCTTTGGGACTGGAATGATAGTGGAACATTTGAAGCAGCAGGGATCTTCACACAGCTCCAAAGATCTGTTGAAGATCTGTGTGAAGATGAGAGCCAGTTGGTCAGCACAGACTTTTAAACAGGCAGGTGAAACACTGTCTGGGCCTGAAGCTTTCTTAGATTTCTGCTTTCAGAAGACCTGGTTCACATCCTGTACACAGATCTTAAGTGCAGTTTGAATGGTGGGATATGGAGGGAGGGAGCTGCATGGGTAGGTGAATCTGTAAAGTGCAGATCAGAGTTGTTGTCGGGTGTTCGATGTTCTTCAGACCAGTCGATCCAGACTGCAGGGTCATTGACACAGAACAAAGAGGGTTCGGCTAATGTATGCTTCTGTTGATGGATGCGCATTCTGGCTTCCCGGTACATTGCAACAACAAAAAAACGTGGACAAACCATTCACTCTTGTTCAATGCAAGTGCTGTGTTCTGGAATATGAGCAGTCATTTATTCCATCATCCATCATCGTTCAGGTGAGACCTGAAAAGCACACGTAGATATCTGTGTTTAAACTAAACTCATTTAAGCCTTGCCAGTTGAAAAGCAAGCTTGCGCACGTATTCAGAAGATTTGTGCATGTGTTCATCCGAAGCACGCAAACCTGCACCTCAGAATGCACACAAATATTAAGCTCTCTCTGAATATTCTGTTTGAATGGACAAATTTACACAAAAATTATGTCAAAATGCCTGTCTTAGTAAGCATCCTATGGTATTGAAGGTAGAAAAGAACGCTAATCATCACTTCCCCCACTTACAATCCCTGCTGGTATTGAGACTCAAACCCATGACCTTTGGGTTGCAAGTCCAACTCTGTAACCATTAGGCCACGACTTCCCCACAAAAAAGGTTCATTTGTCCCTGAGTGGGAATCCACTGTAGTGAATGCTACAGCCATGTCTTATGCCTCAGCAGGCTTGCAGTGCCCTATAGGTGTGAGGGCCCACTCTACCAAAAGCGTGGCCTTCTCCTGGGCTTGGTCCAGTGAGATTCCCTAATCCCTTTTGTAACTGGAGAGGATTCTGATGAAATGGCACTTTGAGCCGACTTACATAGAGGTCGGCCCTTCCTCTTCAGCTGGGTTAGTGGGCCATTGGTTCGTGCAACCACACAAATGTGAACAATAAGGCTTTAGTAACAGAATAAACAGGAGTTTCTTCTTAAGCATCAAAGCGACGCATCACCCGCTCCCTTAACTCAGGGAACCAAGGTTATGTTAGTAACCAGGGCGTTTTGTGATAGTGTGAAACTTACCTCCAGATTTGAGTTCCAGTAGTTGTGCACCACAGCTTTGATTTCCACATATTCATTTCTGGACACTGAGTGAGGCAGCTGCAGATCTATAAATAATCGCTTCCATGCCCGGACATTATATGGTTCAGCTACACAGAAACCTGCAAAGAAAACAGAAATAATCTCATTCTGAGGGACACTGACTTTCAGTTTCTTTTTTCATACCTAATTTGGTGCTAGTTCTCAGGTTTTAGACAGCTAATTAAATCTACTAAAATTATGTAGCCAAATGCATTACCTTTTTTATTTCTTTTTCTTGTCTATGTTGTATTTTTTTTTACTCTAGTAAGTAATAAAAAAATAATTAATTAATTAAATTAATTAATAAAAAGCCATATGCAGAAATGCTTGACATGTAGAATTAAAAGATAATTAACAATAAAATGTTTGAATTTATTAGTGCTCAAGAATTTTCTTATTATTATGAATCCCAAAAAAAGTTGTGCTGCTTAACATTTTTGTGGAAATCATGATACATATTTCAGGATTTTTTGGAAAAGAATCCAGTATAAATATATTTCTTTGTATGGTGGCCTAGGTTGTACATGGCATGCTGTTAGTTAGTAAAGATAGTAGAGCTACAGTTGCATTTTTTTTTTATTTTGCCAGCAGTTAACAAAATAATTTATTGTCAGTTAAAGTTAATGCATTGTTAAATTCATATGCAGATATACTTCACATTTTGCACTTAAAGTTGAATAAATATTATTAAAATATTCATAAATCATATGAAGAAATGCTTGACATATAGCATTAAAAGTTAAATAACTATTATTAAAAAAACCAAACAATCGGGTATAAATAGGCCAGCGTGGCATCTGTTCACTTGTTCTGTTCTGAGGAGTCGAGAAGCGTCTCAACCCACTCAGAGGCAGTCCAGAGTTGTGGCATGAAGGACACAATGTCTCCGTTCCCTCCATCAGGGAACGAGGGTTACCATACGTAACCGAGACGTTCCCTTTCTGTCACACAGTCCGACGTTGTGTCTAGTGTACAACACTAGGGGTCCCTACACTAAATGCCACAACTCGGACCGCGTCACGAGTGTACGAGGGCACAGATACTGACAAGCGCACATGTCAAATTAAATGCATCTCTCCTCCTCGTAACCTTCCATCGCCCAAGACTTGACCTTGCTCCTACTCGGTGTATTGTAATATAATGGACATATACTTAAAATAACCGTGTAAGTAGTAAAACAATATAAACACAAAAAAAGAGTTCATAAATGTTTTAAGTCCCCCCTCCCTTGCCTAACAGTGGTTTGTTCCACTGCCTGCTTTCCCCTCCTTTACCGACACACAAGTGGGAGAGCGGCAAGTTTTTCAGTAGTTATGTGTAAGTAACAGGGTATCAAGGCTATTTTATTCACTTTAAACATCGGGTGAAGTGATTCTTTCTCTTTAGTACAGATGATGCTGGATCATTAATAAATTAGTCATGACAAAAATATGATATCCGGTGTATTTTTTTATGAGCGATTATATGATTACTAAGCTTAGTTTACCGTAGCTTGTCACCCACTAACTAACATGGTGATAAGCCTGTGTATGAACTGATATTAGGCTAATATTGTAGACCTACCAATGTGTAGGGTGTTTCTCAATATGATGTTAAGTGGCAGATCTGCAGTTGACTATCTAAACAAGAGATGTCCTCAGTCCCAGATAAAACCTAAAATGCTATGTGGAGGACGCAAAATAATTCATTAATTATAATATGCGTAATGAACCTATGAACCGAATTCATATTTAAACAGCATGCTATGTACACATGCTGTGTACACATATCTATCCTTACAAGTACAGTTTTGGCTGTATTATTTGTGCCCCCTTGAAAAATTGCTCTTAAGAGCAATAAAATTTGTTTATTGTCCACCCTACTGTTAAATTAAATTTACGCCCTTGCTCAAAACACTTAGCTGTGTTTGAGAAAGGAGAGACCACTGGCGTACCATAGATCCAACGATAAAGAGATAGAGGTGAATGATGGTGCTTCTCACATAGAGACGCTGCATTTGGCTTCGAAGAACAGAACAAGTAAGCAGATGCCACGCTGGCCTATTTATACCCAAATGTCCAGGACGTGGCCAGCTATGCAATTCTGCACACCCAATTTCATTGGCCTTTTCTCAATGACGTCAGAGGTGTGCTCCCAAGAGCGACCCCTAGTGTTGTATGCTCGACACAACGTTGGAATAGATGACAGAAAGGGAATCATATTTTTTGATTGTAATTATTTATTTATCATTGTGACAGAAAAAAAAATTAAAATGTATTCTGCATATCAGGTATCAAACACAAACATTAAAATTATCTGTATGATGTTTTCTAGGCTTATAGAACTGTTGTATAAAAGCAAATGTGCTTTATTGTTTGGCTGAACTAGAAAAAGAGGACAAATGGACAAATGGACAGAGCTGTTTGTTTACCTGTCCGAGGTGAAGCACTGATGGCTAGAAACCCCCATTGAGTAATGGTGTCAGGAAGAACAGTGTTCACTAGAAAAACAGCCAACCTGGAATAAAAGCATGGAGAGACATTTCCATCATAAATATGATAAAACATGATAAAAGTGAGACATCTATATTGAGTTGAAGGCAGAACTCCTACCCATTAGACTTGATGACATTGGGTAATGTGGTGATGTTCCACATCCACGACTCAAAGAACTTGCTGCGCACGTAGATGTCTTCTAACTTAATCTCATTAAAGTCCTCCACCTCCTCTTCTTCTCCCATTGTTTTAGCATGAATATTCTTACTTACTGCCACCTCAGGTAAAAATTTAACCACTATATTGGTACTGACCTCGAGCTCCTCCCCTCTGTACTTTGTACAACAGCTAAGAAAAGCCGACACACAGCTCTTGTCCTCAGTGATGTAGAGGGAGCGACGAAAGCAGGAATATGGCATAGGAATCTCCCTCATGCCGTCCACACAACATCGCTGCAAGAACTCGTCAGAATATTTCTTCTCTGAAACAAAAGACTACGTTTAAGAAAGCCTAGCACACAATCTTTACTTTTTCTAGCACTTTTGGTAACACTTCCATATCTCCACTTCTCTAACAAACTGTACCATACCAAACATTTAAAGGATCTGTGTTATTATGTAGTAATAACACAGACTCACCAAGTTGCTCTTTAAGCTCCAGTTTGGCAGCAGAACGTCTTCTTCTAGATCTACTGGAACAATCTATTTCAAACAAACCAAAGAAAACACACTCTTGAAATGAAAGGTTCTCTATTTGCACTGATGGCTCCATGATCGATTCATATAATCTTTCCATTGCACAAAAGGTTCTTTATAGTTGAAAAAGGTTCTTTAGATTTTAAAATGTTCTTCACAATAAGAAAAAAAAGAATCTTATAGGAATAGGTCCGTTAATTAAAAGGTTCTTTGAGGAAGACTCTTCTATTGCATTACTGTTGAACCCCTATTGAAACTTTTATGTTTACAAGTGTATAAATCAACATTTGTATTTGTAAACCACATGATTTCCATTTTTTTGTGTTGTATTTGTGACATAAATGTCTTGATTTTGTCTACTGGGAGTTAATTGGATTGGTAATATTGGGCATTCCAAAGTAGACTGACTGCAAGTTTATGCATTAACTAGTTGGAAACCAAGAACGGTGACTGGAATGTGGATGCTGTGGGTCAAGTTCACCCTTAAAATCATCTCAATATAATCCCAAAGACATATGGTGTCACTGCCGTGACAATGCATTAACTTTAATTGACAATAAATTATTTTGTTAACTGCTGGCAAAATTAAAAAAAAACGCAACTGTAGCTCTACTAACTTTACTAACTAACAGCATGCCATGTACAACCTAGGCCACCATACAAAGAAATATATTTATACTGGATTTTTTTTTTCCAAAAAATCCTGAAATATGTATCATGATTTCCACAAAAATGTTAAGCAGCACAACTTTTTTGGGATTGATAATAATAAGAGGAAAATTCTTGAGCACTAATAAGCATTTTTGAATGATTTCTGAAGGATCATGCGACACTGAAGACTGGAGTAATAATGTTTCAGTTTTACATCACAGGAATAAATTACATTTTGCATTACATTTGGGGGGCAGAAATCTTGTCAGGACAACTATCGTCAAAATGATTGACACTTAGCATACAGTTTGGATTGGTGGTATGGTTCTGTTCTAGGCAAAAATTTCGTGGGGCAGTTCGTTTCAGATTTTGTTGCTGATTTGGAATATCTCATTTATTTGTGATTTCGGTAGGCATTTTGAGAAATCAGGATCCCCCCATTCATTTAGATGGAACTTTGTCTTGGATGTCCAGGGTGACTGCCCAGAGGCGTTGCAGGTATGGCCAACGAGTGAACAGACTTTCTTGAAAGAGACTTTGTCAACACTGACCCAAGTGTCGGATTGAGGAAACGCAACAACGAGTGCGGAATATCAGTGAGAGGCAACAAACATGTTCACCGATGAGCTGATTTATTTAGTTTTAATATGCTGTGGTTACAGAGCTTTAAAAATGGATGCCAAAGCTTTTTAGGTGGGGTAGAATCTGTGATCTCTGACCCAGTTAATTTGCTTACTTCCATGGCTGCAGTATGCTGTGTTTGATGTAATCTGGCAATTTAGACTACTAAATTCTGTTGGGTGAACTGTAGTGGGAGGTTTTGGTCTATGGTTCGTGTTGGGGGTTATAATGACAGGCTGCATGGAAGGAACTGCCCCATTTCATCAGATTTGTAGGAAAAATCATTTATAAATCTACACAAACTGAGGAAAATCAATATCTCAATATGCTTACTGTTCATCATGATTTTCACAGATAAATAAATGGTAGAAAAAATCCAGTTGTGACATGGATGCTTGATCCCTTTCTTGATATCTTACTTCTTCCAACAAGGAAAGCACGACTGAGTATCAGAACTAAAGGTGCATTCATGCCATATGTGACTCTGGGCCACAAAACCAGTCACAAGGGTCAAAATTTTGAAATTGAGATTTATATGTCATCTGAAAGCTGAATAAATAAGCTTTCCATTGATGTAATTTACAATATTTGGCTGAGACAAAACTATTTGAAAATCTGGAATCTGAGGATGCAAAAAAATCTAAATATTGACAAAATCACCTTTAAAGTTGTCCAAATGAAGTTCTTAGCAATGCACATTACTAATCAAAAATTAGGTTTTGATATGTTTATGGTAGAACATTTACAAAATATCTTCATGGAACATGATCTTTACTTAATATCCTAATTATTTTTGGCACAAAAGATAAATCAATAATTTTGACCCGTAATTACTGCAAATATGACATACCAACTTGTAAAAAGTGTTCACATGCTCATAGAACTCTTAATTGCAACTTGTGAAGTGTGAGCTTGATTTGTTAAACATAACAAATCCATAGTAATGAAATTTATTTTAAAAGAAATATATTAAATGTTAATGCTGTGTATGTGTGTGAAGGACCTTCTTTGTAGTCTGTGTATTGTCCTACGCTGGAATAAAACATCAGTCCTGCGTCACTGAAAACACCCATATTATTTCGGCCTCCTCCAGCGGTGCAGCCCATATCACCCTGACCCACCACCTCCCACACCTGAATCAAAGAGATATGAGTATCAGTGAGGCTCTGGAGAAGGTCCTGGAGAGAAAACTATATCTTCACTCACCTTCTCCTGTGTCAGTCGGCTTTTACTCAGCATAAAGATGGCATTATCCACAGCAACCAGGCTGACCGTTGCCCCAGGGTCTCCTTTCACTTCAAATGTGATGCTGCTGCCTGGTGAGTACAAACTAAATTTTTCACCCTCCACTGGACCCACACTAAGCTAATACAATCACAAATACACAAAAATGTATAATAATCATGGCATTAAATTTTTATTTTAAATTATTATTATTTATTTATTTACTATTATTATTGTTATTACTATTTTAATGCAAAGTGGTCATCAAAAAGTGGTTTAAAAGCCAGAAGCAGAATTACTTTAACAATAGGTGATGCATGTTACTATAGTCTTATACATCTATGAGATATTTTGGAACTGATATAATAAATATTTAGTTAATATATCTTAAATTAATATTACTTGTTACTCTGACAGTTCTTTTACATTTTGATTTATTTTGACTATTTTTGTATCATTATTTAATTAACAATTTGTACACACTACCATTCAAAAGTTTGGGGTCACAATTTTTTTTTTAAAATGCGTCACTAGTTGCATTATTTTGCGAATGTGACCCATCTCCCAGGGCTCTACAGTGCGACTACTTCAGTCGCATTTAACACTACGTGCGAATATGAAAAAATATTTAGGAGCACCAGAACATATTTGTTTTTGCACTCAAGAGAGCTTCAAAGGTTTCTACACCATGTTTTTGCAGCTTTGAGTAATGTATCACAGACATATCTATTGATTATTTGAATGCAATATTAATCAGAATCCACTCACTGCCCAAAACACATGAGTTACAGTATGCAAACTCATGAATCCTCTCATCATAACAAAGATACGATATAAATACGAAATTAATTATGATGAAGCTTCCTTCATCATAATGGAACTTTGTGAGATTGCGTTAAAAGGTGTGTGAATTATTAAGAGAGTCTGCAAATGTGATATTGATTTAATACAACCGTTCAATAAACAAGAAGTTAATATTAGTTGACTTACATTGTCTAATTATAACAATATTGTCTGATTTCGCCAACTAAAATAGCCTCAAAGTCCTATCTTCAAGTAAACAAGAGTTTTGTTTTTGAATGAACGTGCTCCTTTAAACGAATCTGAGTCAATGATTCAATTACCCATTCATAAAGTCACTTACTTAGTTCCTGAATGAATCATCCATTCAAAAGAATCAACTGAATGAATAATTCAGTGATAAACTGCCACCACCTACTGGCAGTTTTAGTTTCATTTTAGTTATTTAAAACATTTCAATCCATCAGTCAATATTTCTGTTTTTCAAAATGTTATAATTATAACATTAATCTCACATTTTTACGAGTTGTTATGAATATAAAACATCTTTGTCACCTCTAAGCCTCAATAAATGTCTGTATACCTACAGGCCACTTTTACATTTTTTTGTGCCACCTCTGTAGTGCAAATTCATTTTGTTAATACTGATTTCTTTTGATTGGTAACATCTAATTCTACCTGGTCTTATTTGATTGTTTGAATTAGAATTTTTAAAAAGGCTTATACATATAAATTTAATTTAACATAAAAGATGGCATACTTTTAGTAAAATAATGGCATTACAGAGGTTTAAAAAATTAATGCCTCTCTAAATCACAAAATCCTCTCTAAATGCCTCTCTAAATCCTCCCTCAACTGTCGCATCCAGTGTAGACACAGTGTTATATTCACAAAAAATAAAAATAAAAATAAAAAATACAGTAAAACAGTAACGCTGTGAAATATTATCATATACATTATTAAATATATTATTCTGCTGCGTAATATTTTTGTGGAAACTGAAACATTTCTTCAGGATTTTTGATTAACAGAAATGTCAAAATAACAGCATTTATTTAAAATGTCAATATTTTATAATCTTATAAATATTTTTACTGCCACTTTTCGTCAGTTCAATGCATTCTTGTTGAAAAAGTATTATTATTATTATTATTATTATTATTATTATTAATCTACATGGTAACATACAGATATTTTTCTCTTTTTTAAAACTTCTATTTAATTTTTATCTTATTAAAAACATGTAAATAGATTGGGAAAAAGAGAAATGTATATTTTTGACCAAATTTAAAATAGCTGCCACAAAAGACTTTCATAGTAGGAGAAGAATAATAATTTATAAACAACAAAAAAAGTTTTAGCCCCCTAATGTACCATAAAGTGTTCAAATGTGCATCTTTACTGTTAATAACTGGTCATGGATGTCACATGAACTTACCGAACCTACACAGCGGTCCTCCACATCCACAAACACAGAATCTGCCACCACTCCCGCTCTGTATTCCCATGGCAAAATGTAGTAGGCCACAATGCGAAACGCAGGCAGCATTTCTGAGGTAACCAGCAGAGGAATGTTTATGACGTTCAGGTCTTTGACATTCATCCTAGCAGCATGGATTATGTTTCCCTTATTTAACACCTAAAGAAACCATCATTAGTGTTATTAATATTAGATTTCATTCATTCTCATATTAAAACATCTCCAGTGACAAACTCACAGCATACGTTAGATGTTCCACAAGCTTTTTTTCGTTCTGGTGGGTCAGATGTGATGTGAGCTTGGACACTGAGTTTGTCGCCCACCACCACTCGACTGCTGCCCACCGAGATGTGCAGGTAGTTCCTGTAGCTGTTAAAAGAGGTATACGGCTCCACACGCATTTCTTCAACGGCCTGCTGTTCTGGTTTTAGTGAAGGATCTTCTGTCTTCACCTATATAAGAATACATACATTCAGTTGACAGTTACAAAATGTTTTTCTGTGAGTGACTTACTTTCAATATCTGTGAGCTGGACATCTCAGGCATGTTGATGGTGACTTTGATGGTGCCGCTGTGTACGGTGATTGGGCTTGCAAGAAAGCTGATTTTAACAGGAATATTATGGGCTGGAGATCCATCGTGGTCACTCACAGTAACCTAAAAAACGAAACATCAGGTGCTAACGTCAATAATGCAGTTATGACATCGGATTAGATTATTGGTTGGGTAGTTTACCTAAAAATTAACATTGTGTCTTCATTTACTGTATACTGTGTATGTACTATATATATATATATATATATATATATATAGTTAGGTCCGTATATATTTGGATATCTCAGTATGCCATCAAAATAGGATTAAAATGAAACAATCAAGATAAAATTTAATTGCAGACTTTATACTTTAATGCAAGGGGTTGAACAAAAATATAAAATGCTTAGGAATTACAACCATTTTTATACAAAGTCCCCCCATTATCAGGGGCTCAAATGTAATTGGACAAATAAATATAATCATAAATAAAATGATCATAATCATAAATAAAAAAATATATATATTTTGTTGAGAATCCTTTGCAGGCAATGACTGCCTTAAGTCTGGAACTCATGGACATCACCAAAGACTGGGTTTCCTCCTTTGTGATGCTTTGCCAGGCCTTTACTGCAGCTGACTTCAGTTGTTGTTTGTTTGTAGGTCTTTCTGCCTTTATTTTTGTCTTTAGCAAGCATGTTCAATCATGTTGAGATCAGAAGACTGACTTGGCCACTGCAGAATATTTCACTTTTTTACCTTCAAAAACTCCTGGGTTGCTTTCGCTGTATGTTCATGCCACTGTTTATGTATACTATAAAGCTTAGAAGAGCTAGAAGAGCTTTACTACCACTGAACTTCACTGTGGGAATCAGACACTTCTCACTGTACTCCTCCTATAGAAACACCATCACATTTTGGATGCTGTTAGATTTGAAATGATTGACTTGGTCTCATGAGACCAGAGTATAGATTCCCAGAAGCCCATAATTTGTAAATATGTGCCTTGGAAAAAACTAAATGAGTTACAGTACAATAGAACTACAGTAAGTAGTTCTGGTGTGGATAAACAACCCTGCATGTCACTTCTGCAGGCCGCATCTTATTCTGTGAGATAAAGTGTCACTCTATTCATAGCTTTTGGCAGCTCCGAGATACTTTCTTTGTGTTTCTCTTGCTGTTTTTCACTAAATTTCACTAAATGAAAGCTTAAAGTGAAGACCTAATTATTTCAGGGGCCTTTTCACAAGTCCATTATTTTTTTAATATCTTGCTACTATGTCATTTTCGCACTAAAAACAATAATTTGGTATTCCTCTTGTACCATTGTCTTCTTTTATGCTAAGAAAAAATAAATCTCCTGACAGTTCTCTCTCAAGTGGTTTTATTGTTGTCAGGATTAAGTCTGAGTATGATTTAGTGGGCTATATCTGAGGTCCCCAACCACCGGGTCGCGACCCACTACCGGACTGGGTCGCGAGAACGTTCTGGGGAAAATTTGTATAGATATGATGCTCTGTTATTTATTGTGCGTAAATGATTGTTTTAATTATTCTGTACTTTCGTTGTATGCGATTGATATGGAGTAACAGTTTGATGATTTCATGTTAAATTAGTAAATAAAAGATTGCTCTGATCTGTCATATAATCTATTAGGGCTTAAATGGATCGCAATTGATCCGCGATAGTACGAACTAGGTCCAGACCCCACCGTTTGGCATATGATTTGCAGATTAATTTGCCAATTTACACGTTCAAGCTATTTAAAACCACAAGAAGAAGAAACGAAACGGAACTCAGTTCGTCACTTACACTCTCTGTTCTTGCACACACCCAAAGCGCGCACAAGCATAGAGATGTGTTTCAGACAGCACGGCATTTGCATTTCTTGAAATAATGATTTCTGAACATTAAACATAGATTGTTGGTCTTTATTCACCTGTTTTTTTTCTGGTTTCTTATTAAAATCCATAAAAATAAACAGTGAAAATTACATCGCTATTGACATAAAATAGCATAGTTTAATATAGCAGGGCAGATTGTAACGCAGTGTTACAACATTCCCCAGTGTTCGAATTGAGGGGGGCTGGGTGAGTCCTGGACCTCCCCATTATTGAAAAGATGAATTTTGTTGATAATGATTTTATTTGTGTGTGATAACAGCCTAAAATGTCTTATTATTCTAAGTGACTTTATTGATTAAATATAAGAATTTGATGCAAAAGATAATGCACATTTTCAGAAAAAAGAATGGCTTTATAAAGGTTAAAAAATGCCCACAAAAGGTAAAAATCACTTTAAACTTGTTTGAAAATATTAATTTCCTCAGCTACACTGTAAAAAAACAATTTGTTGAGTCAACTTAAAATAATTTGTAACCTGGCTGCCTTAAAATTTTAAGTTCAGTCAACTCGAAATGTTAAATTATACTAAGTGACAACTTAGATATTTGAGTTGAATCAAAATTTTAAGGCAGCTGGGTTACTTACCCATCTGTTAATGTCACAGTTCTGTCTGTTTGTATTCTTGGTTTCTCCCATTGTCTTCCCCCGTCGATATGTCTACTTTGGTTTAGTCCTTGTTAACGTTATCTGGTTCACCTGTCTGTCATTATTAGTTTGCCTTTATAAATCTGTCTTTGTCATGAGTTCCCTGTCGGTCTTTATTGTTGATTTGAGTTTCAGTGTGTGTAGATATAGCTCTGTGTTCCTGCCTGTTCCTCTTGAAAGTAATTAAAATAAGATTTGTTTCGTACGTTGTATCCTGTCTTCCATCCAGCACCAGCAACCGTAACAGAAAGACCGACCAAAACAGTTTTTTCCCGGCATCTTCCCCTGCATTTATTTTTCAGTTTTTTCCCTCAGTGTTTTTGTTTTTTGATTATTATTATGGATCCTACCGTTCTCCTTATCCTCCTGAAGCAGGGGGAACGCTCTCTCGAGGACCACACCCGTGATTACATCTTCCTGGCAGAACACTCCCACTTTCCGGATAGCAGCCTGTGCAAGTTCTACTACACTGGACTTAACACCACCACCAAGGCGCTGCTATCTGGGGAGGGTCCTCAAGAGAGCCTGCTGGAGTACATCGAGTGGGTGCTGGCGTCCTGTGGATCGTCGTGGACCATCGACATCATCGAGGAGGACGTCATCCCCACTCCAGACCCAGAACCCAGCCAACCATCACCCCAACAAGCGGAGTTTGAGCCCGAGCCCACCGCAGATGAAGAGCCAGAGCCAAGAGCGACAGAGCCAGAGCCTGACACATCTGACCAGGTGCGAGAGCCGGCCACTACATTCGTGACGGTGGAGTGCTGTGTGGAGCAAGAGAGGGCTATGGAGAGCCCTGCCCACTGCACCACCGCTGGGGGTGAGCTGGAAGAAAACTCTGGGGACTTAATTGATTTTTCTATGGAAGTTCTAGAAAATGACTCTGGGGATTTAATAGACTTCTTTACAGAAATATCTACCTGTCACGTTATGCATGCCTGTATGGAATCCCCACCCACCCTCCCTCTTCTGCCTATGTCAACGTCTGTCTGCTCACCGCTGTCCCCTGACAGCCCCTCTGCTCACCCTCAGCCCACCACCTGTGCAGTGGGCTCGCCGCGGGTCTGCCAGCTTCCATCGGTGTCAGGGCTGGAGGATCCCTCATCTCCGCCTCCAGCCTCAGAGTCCAGAACTCCGCCTCGGCCCTCCGACCCTGCGGCTCCACCACGGCTCTCAGCGCCCTCGTCTCCATCGTCGCCCATCGGTCCACCAGCTCCACCGGGCTCCCTCGTCTTTCCGGCTCCGCCCTGGTCGGTCGTCGTCCCTCCGTCACCCCAGGACTCTGTTCCTCCGGCTGCGCCTCGTCACTCCGTCCCACCGGCTCCTAAGGACTCCTCCCTCCCTCCGGCACAGCCTCCATCCTCTGTCGCTCCGGCTCCGCCGCGGACCTCCGGATCTCCACCTACGCCTTGGTCGCCAGAGCCTAGGGCTCCGCCTTGGCCCTCCGGATCCTCGCTGTCGCCCTGGATCTTCGGCTCTCCGTCTCCGCCTCGGGCTCCTCCGCCAGCGGCTCCGCCTCCGTCGGTCGGCCCCATGGAGTCGTCAGCCCTTCTTCCACCATGGCTCCTCCCTCCATCGGCTCCACCGTGGGTCATCATGGCTGTGTTCTGGGTCCTGCTAGGTTCCTCCTGCTCTGGGTCCCTCCTGTTTCCTCCCTGGCTCCTCCCACCATCGTCACCGCCTTGGACTTTGTTTTTTGCCCTTATTACTCTGTTTTTTGTCCCCCTCCCGGGGTTCCGTCCTCCGCCGAAGCCTCCTCCCACATGGACTCTGTCTTTCTGCTGTTTTTTCGCCCCTCTTGTCTGTTTTGTCTTTTGTTTTCTATAGCGCGAGGACGCGCCTATTCGGAGGGGGGCGTAATGTCACAGTTCTGTCTGTTTGTATTCTTGGTTTCTCCCATTGTCTCCCCCCGTCGATATGTCTACTTTGGTTTAGTCCTTGTTAACGTTATCTGGTTCACCTGTCTGTCATTATTAGTTTGCCTTTATAAATCTGTCTTTGTCATGAGTTCCCTGTCGGTCTTTATTGTTGATTTGAGTTTCAGTGTGTGTAGATATAGCTCTGTGTTCCTGCCTGTTCCTCTTGAAAGTAATTAAAATAAGATTTGTTTCGTACGTTGTATCCTGTCTTCCATCCAGCACCAGCAACCGTAACAGTTAAGTTTAGCAAACACAAATATCTAAGTTGTTACTTAGTACAACTTAACATTTCAAGTTGAATAAACTTATTTTAGTTGACTGAACTTAAAATTTTAAGGCAGCCGGATAACAAATTATCAAACTCAACAAATTGTGTTTTTTTTTTTTTTTTTTTTTTTTACAGTGTAGATATTTAATTCTTCTTTGCTTAGTGTTTGTTTGGTACACCTAATCCACTGATCATCGTAAAATAAGATTTTATCTTAGAATTGGGTTTTCTCAATGATAACAAGGACAAGACAAAAATATGAATCATATATAATTATTATTATTTTTTTTTTTGGTCTAAACATTGATGTTTATCAGCGTGACTGAAATGTAAAACTGGTTCATGTCTTCTGCTGATTTGCCAAGCATTAGTAAACTATCTAAACTGATAAATAACAGATTGGAGATTAAAATAATAGCAGATTTGTCTCATTTTAAAAGAATACTAAAAACTGAGATGAAAAATTTACTTCAGCCAGAAATTTACTATTCAGCAATATCTTCAAAAAGCTTTTGAATATTGGCGATGAATTAGCAACAGTTGTGAAAGTTCAGCTCATGAGTTTGACAGTGGTGAAGAGAGCATGTTTCAACATCAAGCAGAGGTAAGCCAGACAAAGACTACCATATAGAAAAGGAAGAGTGTTAGACGAAGACAGCAATGTAAGCGACAGAGGAAGCACATTCGTCATGAGTCACAGACAATGATATGTAATTGGAATTACCCAAAAAGAAGTGTTAAAGGTCTAAGTTGTAAACCACTCTTCAGATGCTGCCTGCATTAAGCATTTCCCTACCTGAATAATCACAGGGTTAAAGGTGTAAGATAAAAGGACACACCAAAGTGAATAGTGACGACAGCTGTCAAGCCATATTTTTAGACTATAATTTCAGTCACAAAATTGTATGGCTTCAGAAGACATGGAATATAGAGCAAAAATATAGAGCCTGATAGCCTGTGGTCACCATTCACTTTCGTTTTATGGAAAAGAGCAGCTAGGAAGTTTTCCTGCAAGTCAAAAAGGTTTAAAATGACATGAAGGGTGAAATGCATCCCCTGAAGCAGTAACTGTCGTAACAGAAACAAAAATTACCATAATGCCTAATGGCAGGCCAGGTTTGAAATACTTTGGTGTGTCCTTGATGGAGAGCACGTAAGGTGACGTTACTATTTTAATGCCAGATTTCTCTGCTTCCACAAGGTCACTGCCTGAGGAGAAGAAAGGAGAAAGTTTTTTTTTTTTTTTTTTTTCAAAACATAAACTAACAATAATGATGTTAAAGAGTTTGGAGTGGTTACCAGGGGGTTGCTGTGCAGTTTCTATTGGATTGTGAGTGGTTTTTAGTTGTTTTTTAATCATCTTAATTATTCACCTGAGCTGGTCATTACTGATGCTTTGACGTACACAGAAGACCCCAGTAGGCGGTTTGTGTCAGGATAGGCCTTCTTTATCTCCGCCATAGTCAAAATAACATTTCCTCCATTCAGCTGCAAAATAAAACATGGAGTAAAAAGAGTCTTGTACTATAAAGCTGATTTAAGGTACTTTCTTGTTTTCTTGTTTAACCACTTACATCATTTAATTGCTTCATAGCTGTGAGTCTTTTCCTTTCACCGTTAATTTCAATACCAAACAGCACATACGCAACACCTTTCACTGGTACACCATAAAGATATCTGGAAGAAATGCATACACTGACCTCAAAATATTTGGTAATTTACGTGATGCAAGTGTAAGAATTCAATACTCTAGCATTCAAAAACCTGCCTTTAACTGATCAAAAATACAGTAAAAACTAATATTGTTAGTACTATTTTCTGTTTGCATATATTTTGAAATGTAATTTATTCCTGTGATGTTGAATTTTCAGCATCATTACTCCAGTCTTCAGTGTCACATGATCCTTCAGAAATCATTTAAATATGCTGATTTGCTGCTCAATAAACATTTATTATTATTATCAATGTTGAAAGCAGTTGTGCTACTTAATATTTATGTGAAAGCCTATTTTTTTCAGGATTCTTTAATAAATAGAAAACAACATAATATAATATAAAAGAACAAAAAAATAGAAAATTTCTAACATTATAAATGTCTTTATTGTCTCACTGGATATATTGGATCAGTCCTTCCTGAATAAAAGTACAAATTTTTTTAGAAAGAAAGAAAGAAAATAATAGTAATAATAATAAAAAAGACAAAATGTAAAAAGTCCATACAAATTCTATATGTTACTTAAATATCCAAATACTTTGAGATCATTCAGAACAGTATGATTTACACACCTGGCTGTTATTTCTACTTCCAGTTTTTCTGCATCTAGTCTGAGGTGGGATGTCTTTGGAGTCAAAGTGACGTTGAACGCTGGGAGCACTTGGGAGAAAGAATAAATACTGTTAACCCACCAACAGACAAAAATCTAGTAGACTCTGACGGTAATATGAAGGTCTTACTGTATTTCTTGACATCAAACTCTCGAGTGAATATGTTCTCTTTTTCTTGATCAAACTTTGCAACAACTTTCCACTTGCCCTCTCTAGAAAATCAAAAAGATGCTTACTCAGCAGCCATATTCAGTATTTAAAGTATCAGGCAAATCAATATCCATTTTTATCAACTCATTATTATTTTATAATATATAATATTTGTTCTGTGTGTGTATACTTGACTATAGATGAGAGGGGGTAGATGTTAGAGAGTATCCCATCCATTGCTTTGGCTCTGGAAATACCATGTACTGCAATACCATCTGGATTCTGAAACATGCGCCAATTGTACCGTAAAGCATTGTCCCAGAAAAATAAAGTATTGTGGTCACACTTTATTTTAAGGTCCAATTCTCGCCATTAACAAACCATTAACAATTACTTTTGCCTCAATAAACTCATAATTTGCTGCTTATTAATAGTTAGTAAGGTAGTTGTTAAATTTAGGTATTGGGTATGATCAGGGAGGTAGAATATGGTCATGCAGAATATGTGCTGCATAATAAGTACTAATACACAGCCAATGTGTTAATAACAGGCATGCTAATAAGCAACTACTTAATAGTGAGAATTGGTCCCTATACCATATAAGTGTTAACAGTATTTCCTTGCAAATACTGTAATGAGTTTATGTGAATGCCAGTGACAGTCACCTGAATCTCCAGAGAAATGGTCCTCTCAGAAGCACGGAATTCAACATCAGACACAAAAGCCCGGCATTGCACTGATCAGTAAAAAAACGTACAATGTTGATAGTAAATGAGCAGTATGACAAGTGCTCGTGTGTGTGCGAGAGCTGACCTGTGTCTCCAGGGTTGTAAACCGGTTTATCAGTCTGAATGAAGATGTATCCAGAGCGGAATGACACCGGTAATATTCTTTCTGCACGATGGAATCTGCTAAACTGAGCAACTAGCTTCACATATTTCTTCTTACCATCTGGTTGCAGCACATTTGGATCAATCTTAATAAGAAAAACAACATTTTATTTTGTTTAAGTTGAGGATGCAATGTTTAAACAAATGTAACCAACCAACTGGAACAGATACATTTTTAGATAACTTCACCTGGATGGTTTTGAGGGCACTGTAGTTGTTGTCTGAATTGAGGGTAACAGAGCTCGCCATTAATATAGATTGGGAGACTGGGTATTCATAGACCGTAATGGAGACTTCTAATGCCTCGGACAGTTTGTTAGCCTCCAGCAGGATGTTCTGTTTTGTTCCAGGTCTTATCTTTGCTGGAGCTAACACAGAAAACCTACACCAGAACATACATGTAAGAAAAAGTGATGAGGACGTAGAAGATCTCGATGAAGATGTTTATTGCAGCATAGCAGTGACAAAGTACATGTTGTACCTTGGGGTCAATGGAGTTGGAATGAACCCAGAACATCCTAATCTCAAACATTTTATACAGTTACAGTTTACTACCCTTAATGTAAATGAAGTTACTCCTGTTGTAACAGCTGTAGTCTGTATATTAATTACATTCTGACACCCCTTTGTCTGAGATGGTTTTCTGTGTTCCACACCCAATCTCATTCTACAATTGACCTATCGGTAAGCACCTCCCCTCGAATGCAGATGAGCCAATGACAGTTGAGTATCAGTTGCACGGGGAGCGGAACTCGGACATCTTTAGGTTTCAGCGTCATAGAGAAACATTGGAAGATCCAAAGCTCACATTGGTTTGATTGTGTTTATGCTACAAAAATGGAAAAACGATGTGCCTGTGGTACTTGTTACAAAACTATGATTCGCACTCACACAAGACAAACTCTCTTTTGATTTTATTAATCCATCACCATAGGACAAAGACACAAACGTTTCAGCTCACAGGCCTTCTTATCAAATAATTTACTCACCCCTTTGTCATCCAAGATGTTCATGTTTTTCTGTCTTCAGTCGTAAAGAAATTATGGTTTCTGAGGAAAGAATTTCAGGATTTTTCTCCATATAATGGACTTCAATTGTGCCCCGATTTTGAACTTCCGAAATGTAGTTTAAATGCAGCTTCAAAGGACTCTAAACGATCCCAGCCGGTCTTTTTTTTTTTTAGAAAAATAAAAATGTATATACTTATAAAATATTTATAATATTTATATATATTTATAAAATTTGTATACTTTTTAAGCACAAAAGCTTGCGTAACACAGGCTCTCGGATGCGAGTCTACGTTCATTTTGAACGAATCTTTAAAGTGTCTCGGGGAGTGATTCATTCAGTTACGCATGCGCAACATCCTATTAGGTTCTGTACTGGAATTAGTTCACCTGTTTCGAGTCTTCAGGTTTTCCGAGTCGTTCGTTCATCTTATGGGGCTGTCACGTGATGCTGACTTTGCTAAAATTAACGAAATGACTCAAAAAAGATTTGTTCATTTTGCTGAACGAGACTCAAAGGTCTGAGTCGGTAAAATGATCCGAACTTCCCATCACTACTACGAACCACGTTCATCACTACTACGAATCACAAGTTCATCGTCTGTGTACTCCGGCTAAAAAAGTTAGAGTATGGCAAAAAAACTGCATCTTATTTTCTCCTACAACTTCAGAATCGTCCGACACGTTGTACTTCTCCTTTAATGTGGCCTTGAACATCCTTAATAAATGTACAGAGAATGGGAATTTCCACATTGTCCATGTTCATTTATTTAATCACTCAAAATATGTTAAATGCTATAATCTCAGGTATGAGAGTGTATACACTACATCTTAATCATTTCATATTGTCAGGCATTCACCACAGCTACCTCCACCTGCCATGTCACCAGTAGCACAGCCACCTGCTCTCAGTCACCGGAGTCCTAATCCTCCACACCTGAATCCAATCAGCCAAGCCCTGTAAAGGACACACTCTCTCAGTCATTCACTGTCTGGTCTACCGTTCACATCCCTTATGCTAGCTCCAGACCTCTCTGTGTTTCTTCCATTGGACTCCCCTGCGCCCAGCCTGGACTCGTCGTGGCTTTCCTCTTACGGACTCAATACCACAGCTCAGCTGATACAAGGACTGTCAGATAAGCTTATCATTAATCCATCCATTCTTGCACTTCATTTTACAATCCTGTCAATAAAGCTCTTGTTTGGTTTTGCACCTTACCTCTGCCTCTGGTCTTGTCCCTGTTGTAACGTGACAGATATAATATTTTCAAACATTCAAGGTAGGCTTTTTTAAAAACATATGTTGTGTGTTGTGTTGTGTTGTGTGTGTGTGTGTGTTTTTTTTGTTTGTTTTTTTTTTATATATTGAGTGTTTCTATTTATTTATTTATTTATGTATTTATTTGTTCATTTGTTTGTTTATTATTTGATAAATATTATTGAAAAACATATTAGTAATCTTGACACATAGCCATGAGGGTCCTGTATTCCCTATTATATGTTTTCTTGTCACGTGACTTGTTTCTTGTCGCCAAATGACCCCCTGCAGGTTGGTTGCATAAATTAAAAAGGTACTTTTGTATTTATTTATTTACAAAATTATTTCTATCTATATCTATCTATTTATCTCTATCTACATATAAATATATATAAGAGCTATCACACTCGTAGACGTGAGATATGTCTGTATATCGGCACGGCTGTGATCTGGCCGTAGGTAATCACAGCATGCCGATATACAGCCATATCTCATGTCTACGAGTGTGATAGCTCTTATATATATATTTATATATAGATAGAGATAAATGGATAGATATAGATAGAAATAATTTTGTAAATATATATATATATATATATATATATATATATATATATATATATATATATATATATATATATATAAAAGCAATATCACACTCGTAGATGTGAGATATGGCTGTTTATTAGCAAGTCTGTGATTATCACAGTGTGCCAATATACAGCTATATCTTATGTCTATATTGCGTTTATACAACAGTTCAATGGCACAAGTGTGTGAATACATAAAATAACAGTGGCATGTCTTTAAAAGCCCTCTTTTGTGCAAACTACTTTCTTTCGTTTGAGAATAAAACGTATTTAAATTGTACTTTTTTTTTTTTTTAATGAAAATAACCGATCGGGGCTCGAGCAAGGAGGGGGGCCGTGATTGGCTGTGGAGTAGATTGACTGCCCCCCCACATATTAGCGCTGTTAGGAGCTTTCCGTAAATTCCACGCATTACCATTAGAGATTCGCGTTTCGCGTTTGAATTTGGTTTCCAAATCAAATGCATTTATTCTATATTTTATTTTTGAACCACCTGTGCACATATCTCAGGTGATCGCTGCGCCTAATGTCCGCATCCACCTCTCATCACTTAATTCTGGCATAATCTGGAAATGGTACACAATAGAATTTATCTTCGATAAGTAAAAATGTCAGTTTTTCTAAAAACAAAGGGGGCTATCTGAAAAAAACGAGTAGAGGGGAAAACATGAGTTCCTCATCTAGGTTATGTTACTAAAGCTGATGATGGTGTGAAAGGTGTGAAAGTTGTGGAATACCAAGTGGACCGGGCACATGGAGCAGATAAAAACACAGCGTCATCGTTCCCACAAGTTTAGTTTGATTATAAACTTGCTGGATGTATAGCCTATTGCTTTTTGTGTTTGAACAACGTATATTCGCTTATGGGTTGTGAGATAACCTGGTTGAAATATGTAAATCGTTTTGCGCGTCATGATGTAGGCTAAGCCTTTTATTTAAATGCACATTAAGCGTTGTGGTTTAAAACTAATTTAACTGTTCAAGGACATTAAGCAGCAAGGCATAATTAATTTTGGCAAATGTGCGCGTTAAGATCAAGGCCGGTTCTACGCAGGGGCAAGGGGGGGCAGCGCCCCCTCAAATAAATGTCTTGCCCCCTCAAATCAAAATTTTGAAAACTTGAGAAAGCACATGTTAATATACTCACAAAATGAATATATTACAAGTTGACAAAATGATCTGCGGTAGCGGAAAAATCCGCCGAAAAAGGGACACTACACAATACGGTATTAGATTTTCCTCATGTCTCTGTCCCTCCGCTGTGTGTATTCATTCACAGGCTGCAGCGCACGCACACACACGCACACCGCCCCAGGAGGTTTGCGTGCCTCAGTGACCTTAAGAGCTATACCAGCAGGAGCTTAGTCTTCAAGTGGGACACCCAAGTTGGACAGGTCTGAAGGTAGAGGCCTGACAAAGTGCAATCCACTTCTCCAGGCTTTGGACACAGCTAACAACACAATTCAGCAAGGAAAATACTGTTACTATAAGCACAGGGAAAAAAACAGTGCTCGAACATGATGTGTACACATGATGCCCCCTTCACATTTCTGACTGCCCCCCCATATGTGCCTGTCTAGAACCGGCCCTGGTTAAGATGATTTCAGCCTGATACGCACAGCGCGCACCTGCTCGTACAGCGTCTGACTAAACTTGAGTTATTTTTCGCGCCTTCCACTTAAACGTTCAGATACACATAGTTACGTGCCAAAATGCATGTCTCCTCATCAACGCAGTCATTTGTGTCTTAAAAATAAACGTAGTGTAAGGTAGAGCATGTGTAGTAGTAGGCTATATGAGATCTTGTCATTATATGATGAGATTTTAAAGGGACAGTTCACCCAAAAATAAAATTACTGTCATCATGTACTCACCCTTAAGTTGCTCTAAATCTGTATGAATTTCTTTGTTCTCCTCAACATTTCTGGTCCCCACTGACTCCAATAGTGCTTTTTTTTTCATACTATGAAGGGGGGTCCAGCAACTGTTTGTTTACCAGTATTGTTTCAACTATATTTTTTGCGTTTAACAGCAGAAGGAAACTCATACAGGTGTAGAACAACAGAATTTGTGTGAACTATTCCTCTAAAGCAGCCTAGATGCTGTTACCATTTGTGTCAAACATTAGAAAGAAATCACTCACTGTCCTTGACTAAATCACTGAATTATGTTTTTTTTTTCCTTTTTATTGTAAGTCATGACTGTTTACTTGTCTTCAGTAAGCTTGTTTTAGTAGGCTATTTTTTTTTTTTTTTTTGGAATTATGAAAAAAATTATATATATATATATATAATATAATTATTGTGATGGGGGGCCCTGCAGTAAGTCATAGCTCCGGGGCCCAGTGAGGTCTTAATGCGGCGCTGTGTGTGTTAAGTTGTGTACTTACGTTGGAGATTGGAGGTTGACCGGACCACTGTAAAAAAACAAACAAAAAAAAAACAGATAACATACTCAGTTACAGATAAATTCAAACACAAAAGAAGCACAAAATACACAACACAAAAAATATTCTTTCAGTTTTCTCCAAACTGCACTGCTGTTCATTTGACAAGATATACACACAAATAAATGTTGCGAACAAAAGCACAATTTTTATGCATTATTAAACATTATTAATAAAAAATTAAACCTACATTATTTGAGAGGAAGTCCATCCATTGGAGACATGACAGAGCAATGCCGTCCATAATAGCAGTGGAAGGAGCATCGTCCTGTTGGACTCAATTCTCACAGTATGTCAGAGACAACAGCAGGAGAGCTGAAAAACCCCAAATGTCCCTCCTACTAACGCACAGCACAATCATCTTCAAACTTTGAGGAACTCTTGTGTAATGTTTGCTTTATTCTGAGCACAAACAAATAGCCCGATACCTGACAATACTAAAACGAATTCAGGCTTTCAGCATTAAAAACATCACTTACTTTAAGTGCAAATTAGTTTTGGAGAATGTAAAAAATGATCATGATCATGAGCCCAACATCCAGCAAGCCAAGAAAACATGCAATCTACCTGAGGGAAGACGTCTTCACTTTTAGTATATTCTTAAACCTGGATCTCATTATTAAAGCACAAATTCAATCATCGAAAGCAGCCCACACTCTTTAGTTAAGTTCTAGTTCTCTTTAAGTATTAGTTCTCTTTAACTGAAAATATGAATTTTCATTCATGCATACCCATATAGCACACGTACGTCTGCAAGATGTCTGTTAAAGATCACTTGATCTGGAAAACATCTGTTGTGTACAAACATCTGACAGACGTCTGTAAGATGTCAGTTTTATATACATTCTAAATCATAAATCACGATAGACGTATATTTGACATCTGACAGGAAACGCCCAATAGACATGTTGCTTCCAGATGTAAATGCAGATGTCAAATAGACGTCTCTGTGATGTATGTGTGCTATCAGGGTAGGCTATATGGCTTCAATAACATTTTAGCACAAATTTTGCCATTGTTAAAAAAAATGCTTTACTGACTAATGTTTCAGACCTTTCTAATGCCATAAATATGTAATTTCACTGTATATCCACCTCCTAAATTACTACATTACTTTTCACAATTCACAATGGTACAATTTACTCAGGACGATGGTTTGTGTGTACCTTGTGTGACATTTGTTTTGTATGACAAATTATTTTGAAAGTAATTGTACATAAATAGTACAAAACAAATATGACTATTTTTGAGAACCTTTTACATATATATACACTGTAAAAAACAATTTGTTGAGACAACTTAAAATAATTTGTAACCTGGCTGCTTTAAAATTTTAAGTTCAGTCAACTCAGAAAAAGTTTATTCAACTTTAAATGTTAAATTATACTAAGTGACAACTTAGATATTTGAGCTGAATCAACTTAAAATAAGGCAGCTGGGTTACTTACCCATCTGTTAAGTTCAGCAAACACAAATATCTAAGTTGTTACTTAGTACAACTTAACATTTCAAGTTGACTAAACTTATTTTAGTTGACTGAACTTAAAATTTTAAGGCAGCAGGGTAACAAATTATTTTAAGCTGACTCAACAAATTGTGTTTTATTTTTTACAGTGTACTTAACTGCAGACACAGCAATAACAAACGCTATGTAGTACAGTACAAATATTTCAACGCCCCCTTATTTAATTTTAATAATTCAGTAAACCTCTGACCACCGCATAATCTAAAACGCCTTGAGCCAGCATTCATTATAAAACACTCTATCTTTTAAGCCAAATACACACTGAAACGAATAATTTACCAGCATCTGGATGTACTATAAGTCACTATTCTCTGCAATAGCACTGTTTTGAATTTACTGTTTGAATGCTTTATCTTTTACTGGATCCTTAGACTCAGGAGTTGACCGGTTTAAAAAGATGTGATTGCAAAAAACCTTTTTTTTTTTTTTTTTCATGATTATCAAGCTACTAGCATGACTCTAGCTGCTAGGCTTGGCTAGTGATAGATAGATAGATAGATAGATAGATAGATAGATAGATAGACAGATAGATAGATAGATAGATAGATAGATATTGTAGAGTTTGAATGGGTTTAAATGGATTAGAAATACAGTACATAGAAGGGAAGCTTGATTGAGTCTCAAGGGATTATGGGAGTTTTGACAGTTGGAGTTTAAATAGTCTTGGCTCATTTGAACATTCTGTCAATGTAAATCTATGGGATTTTTCCCAGTTTTAAACGTCTTTTTTTAGGAAAACCGTAAGTCCGATCAGTTGAAAAGATGTAGCAACTCGAGTTAGACCAGTCTGAAAATCTGGGCTAAGTTTGGAGTTTGTACAGTTAAAGCTCTAGGAGGAGTAGTGGCTTTCTCAAGCCAACCTAATAATAATAATAATAATAATAATAATAATAAAAAAGAGCTAAGGAATCATATGATCAGGATGTTAAAATAAACAGAAATCACACCTTTCAGAGCATGTTCTAGCCAGGTTTTTCACTTAAGTTGTTGCAATTCCCTTGAACATTTCTGATCTATGGTCTATGCATATTTGCAGCGTGTTTCTGTATTTGGTTGTGTTGTATTTTTAATCCAATTAATTACATGATGTTTCAATCAATTAATCTAATTAATCTGAAAATTAACTTGACTGTGAAAATACCAACAATACATTGTATGGGTCAAATTATTGATTTTTCTTTTATGCCAAAAATCATTAGGATATTAAGTAAAGATCATGTTCCATGAAGATATGTTGTAAACTTTAATACCACAAATATACGGCACCAGCGCGACCTCTAACAAAATATAGTGTCATTGGCAGAAAAAAGGTCCCGTTCCCGTCTCTCAGCGAACCAAGGTTACGACAATAACCGGAGAAGTTTGCAGTAAGTAAATCAGTTTTAATGTTCAACGCTTGTAAATTGAAAAAGAAAACCCCGACACATTCTTCAATATGAAAGAGTTTATTTTTTGGGGTAAATAATTACTAACATCTTATGCTTACCATAAGATGATATGTATAGGAGTCACAGCTATGTTATAATTTCAATTTAAGTATAAATCAGACATCACTGCCCGAGTCAGAGTCACTGTAATCTGCAACCAGAGACTTTCCAGAACACAAGTCAAAGCCTTTGTCCTCCTCTGATGGGCTTCCTTTATGCGTCTCTGTAGTGCAGCTGTGAGTGTTTGCGTCTGTGCTTGAATTCACATCAGTTTTTAGAGGACAATGTGAGTCCATGGGGTTTATGTCCAGAGCTGCTGGGTTAGTGTCAGGAGACGACCTAGAGATCATAACATTGGCGCTTTCAGTTTTACTGCTTTCAGACTTCCTGCGTACCAGGATGTGCGAACTTGGTGTCGTAGAGCTGAGTGCTTTAGCCACGGCTGCTCCTCGACCCTGCTGGCCTAACTTTTGCAAGAGGCTCCCAGCGGCTCCTCCTGCTGCTGCAGATGGGCTACTGAACCAGGAACGAGACGATATCTGTTGCCTTTTTGTCTGCTGTCTGTCGTCATATGCTGAAAGAGAAAATTTATTCAGCTCCTCAATTCTAAGTAATAAAATAGGTATAGAAAAAAATTAAAATAAGTATGACACTAATATATATATATATATATATATATATATATATATAAAAAAGGTCGCGTTAACCAAAATTCTCTGTCACTGATGGAAATTTTTTTATCAGTGACCAAAAAATCTGAAGGGCGTTCGTCATTTTGACAGATTACACTGACCGTGATCTATTGTAAATTGTAGCTGTAGTTCCCACCCCCATCCAGTTGGTGGCGAGTGCACTCCAATGTTGCAGCAGAGCACGAGATCCAGAACAAAAACGAAAATTTTTTTCCTATGTGTTTGATTACGCTCAGGCAAGTGTGCAGAAGCTACAATGATTTATTACACCATATTAAAGAGCGCGCAAAAACTGTATTTATTGCTTAAATTTCCTAAGCAAATTGACAGAATTTGAAATCTGGGACTTTTTCATATCAAAAGTAACACAAAACCTAGCCTATTGCTATTAATTGGAAGGAAGACGCACTATGTACTGTCCATTCATCAACAGCATAGACCAAAAGATCAATTGTGATTTAAAAATCGATACTGGTTCATTAAAATGAGAATCTATTAAAATCAAGAAATCATTTTTTTCTTTTTTAACCCAGCCCTAGCATATTTTTTAAACACTGCGCTGTCGTCCTGTAGGTTCATGATTAAAAACGAAAATGTGACCAAAAATAAAAGCAATTAAATGCGTTCTAATTAAAATATGAAAATTAAAAATGATGGGTAAGACAGAATTTTTATGACCCTGTCCGTCAAAATGACAAACAATGTTTAAGTCTAGTGCAACCTCTGAGATATATATATATATATATATATATATATATATATATATATATATATATTAGGGATTTGACGAGATCTCGTAGCACGAGATCTCGCTAGATCCGATCCGATGTGTCTCGCGAGACCAGTCAGATCTCGCGAGATCTCATGACAATATCCTCATAAACGTTTTGCAGGGTTTACATTAGAGCTGCACGATTAATCCTTAAAATATCGAGATCTCGATTCAAACACCTATGCGATCTTATTCCTGAATGACAAGGATTTAGCTATGTCTATTAGGACTGTTTCACATCGCGAGTTTCAGTGGAGTATGAGAAGCACCTTTTGCCGCTGCTCATGTTAATGAATCAGAGGGTCGGGGTAAATGTGAACGCAGAAAGAGCAACACAAACAGTCCTATCAAAGACATTATAATCATTATTTTCTGTGTTACAGACATTTAAATAATAGAAGTACTGGGATAAAACTTTATAGTTTAGGTATAAACACTTATTGTCTACAGCAGCGATCAAAACGAAAGTATCTTAAGATGTGTATGTATTGTAAGGCTTATCCTCATCTGCCAGGAGGTGGCGACAACTGCCCGTTTTAAAAAAGTATGTCATTGAATCATTCATTCAGATTTCAAAAGTCAAACAAGTCTTAATGAAGTGAGACACTGACTCCATTGAATGTTTTTTTGTTTTGTTTTGTTTTTTTTTGTTTAACTGAATATATGCTTTTAAAAGACTTAAGCAATGAACAGTTTGTCAGAACCACTAGTAAATTACGTTATTTTATTTAGTTTTCTCATCTTTTTTCTCCAGAATTGTGAGAGAATCGTGATCTCCAATTTATTAAAAACAACTGGGAATCTCAATTTATCCAGAATCGTGAAGCTCTTGTTTAAATGTTGTTTATTACTACGTACAATTCATTAAAATGGAAGTTTAATTTCATAAAGTTCAAAATGCACCTACATGTTTTAGCATTTTGTCTTTTTCAGTTGAATAAAAGACTATTTTCCCTATATATTTAATCATTGAGGATTTCTTAAGAAAAGTTTAAAAATCTTGTCTCATTCCTGTGAACCCAGTCTCGTGTCTCGTCTCATGGGATAAGTGTCTCGTCACACCCCTAATATATATATATATATATATATATATATATATGTTAATTTTGACAGGCATTTTTTATTTAGTTTTAGTTTTTATCTTAAGACTAAACTGAATAAATTATGACAATTTTCATTTTTGGGTGAACTAACCCTTTAACAGTATGGAAAAAGGAGTTGTTCATTTATACACACATAATTTATAATTTTTGAAAAAGTGGCACAATAAGACAAATACGCTAGAGATACAAAAATCATTTTTCAGATACAGAAAGTTTAATTAACATGTGGCTATACATTAATTTAACATCTTTTGTTGGTTAAAATTAATGACAGATAGGTATTTAATTAGGAATGCTGTCCCTTTAAGATGGAAGGCATGCATGTAATACTGACACATTCAGTTTTTACCCACCTGTTTACGTTCACTTAAGCCATAACTTACATAATTTACGTGAGATACTCAACATGATAGACATTTGGACAACTGTGTGTGCATTTGAGCACTGAGAACTGATCGTGCGCTGTCTAAGAACAGAAGAAGTGGAGCCTGCGCAAGAGAGAGCACTTCTGGTGTTTGTCTATCAACGTGATTCCGCCTATCCCGCCTTCACTAACTTTAAGTTAATCGACAACAAATTGTGACTACCGGAGAAAACAGGACATCTGGTGACTCTATCCCTAACCCTTCAGGTGCTGAGGCCATTGTTTCAGATCGCAAGTTCGCATTTTGGTAGCCTATCTTTCCACTGCAGCTGCCATGCTGAGACTGGACATGCAAACGCCCCTTATCCAATTGCAATTCCAACGAATATTTTTTGTCGTCGTCTTCGTTGACGAAATTAACACTGACTTATATATATATATTTAATAAAATAAAATGATTCAAAAATAAATAAAAAATAAATACCCTTTTTTACTTAAAAGAGGGTGAAGATTGATTATTAAATAAATAAATGTAAAAAATTAAAGGGATAGGTCAAACTCACAGTCTAGACTCTGGAAGGTGAGCAATGACGCCAGTTTTTTATCTTCTTCTTTTTCTGGTAACAAGGGGATGGACAGACCAGTCCTCATTCGCACTGCATTGTCTTTCTCCTCCTCCTCAGCAATCACTTTCTTCTCAGTCTGCATTTGCAAACCACAAACACATTAAAATGCAAACCTTTCATTACAGATGTAAATCCGCTGCAATTGGCAACATGTAGTTAACTCACCCTAAACTTCCTGCGGAGGGCGCTGTTAAGTTGAAAGTCGTCCTTCCACCCGGACTGGTGCTCTTGAAGCTCATTCAGAGATGGGATGGCGGCGCGTAACTTTTCTTTATCCTTTCCTCCGTGATCTAATTTATACATTGGATCTGTCTCCAGCTTCTCTTTCTCACTGTGCTCTATAGAAAAAAAACACAATATTGAACTCTAATTTTCTTAATATTGTTCTCTTCATATTGTAAATGTTAAAACAATTTAAAGAATATTAAAAATAGCATATATACTGACAGAATGATGACAGACAGACAGACAGACGGATGGATAAAGAGACCAAGATAGACAGGTACTGACAGATGGACGGAAAGATACATAGGCAGACAGAAAGGTACATGGATAGATAGACAGATGGACAGATGAATGGATAGACTGACGGATAGACAGATAGATAGATAGATAGATAGATAGACAGACAGACAGACAGACAAACAGACGGACAGATGAATGGACAGACAGACAGATAGATAGATAGATGGACAGATGAATGGACAGACGGACGGACGGACAGACAGAGCGATTTATTTGTTTCAATGTTATATTATTTGTGTGTTTTTTAGGTTAATGCCATATATGCTTTGATATAAAGATGTCTACACTTGTAATATTTGCTTTGTAAGGATGAATAAGCAACAGTTGTGAAAGTTAGGCTCATGAGTTTGATGGTGTGTAATCAACCACAAAGGTTGACAAGAAGGTACAAAAGTGGTAAAGAAAGAATGTTGCAACATCAGGTGGAGGTGAGTCAGGGTGAAGACCAAGACCAAGAAAATGATGGGTCCAAAACGCAGACAGCAATGTAACATTTAATATATAAATACATGTTCAGATGTTCTAATGTAAATGTTTAGATGGTCTAAACCGTCTTCTTTGTTGACAAAATGTATTTTTGTCATAAAGCTATTTGAACTGAACTGAACTAGATGGACGTATGGACAGACAGACAGATATTTGAATATTTATATTGCCATTACTACTGTTTCAATATTATATTATTTGTTTGTTTTTAGGTTACTGCCATATATGCTTTGATATAAAGATGCCTGTGCTTGTAATACTTCCGTTGTCAGGATAAATAAGTAACAGTTGTGAAAGTTAGGCTCATGAGTTTGATGGTGTGTAATCAACCACAAAGGTTGACAAAGGCCACATTCATACTGTCAGTTTTTGGGATTGACAACCACATTTACTTATAGGTGTAAGTCTCGAAACTTCCCGTTCACACAGCAGCTTACAGTCGCTTTTCGAATCCGTGTATGAACGTGCAACGGGAGTCAAGCTCGTATTCTTTATCAGTAACCACAGCAACAGAGACCAAAGCAATATCAAAGATGGCGACGTCCGTAAAACTTAAAGTATAACCGCTTTCTGACGACAAAAGTCCAATCGAGCCACGAGTTCATCATTACCTGACAGCAGCTTTTAAATTTGAGTGGAGAGCGGAGCATTTGAGCCGCGCACAGGATACAAAACTGATGGTAGGGAGCAGCTCCGGTGGAGACTGGATATAAACTTTCAGATGACACGTTCATTTCTCAGTCACTGTAAGTTACCGAATCCACAAATTAAACCACGCAACACACGGTAGACACGCATTTGTGCGGCAGAGCGGCTCTCTCGCACTGAATGACGTGATAAACAACTAGTTGTCCATTCCTGTTTCGTTCACACAGCGCGTGTTTTTCCAAGAATGCTGTTGTGAGTCCTGAAAATTTACAGGTGTGAGTTTGGTTATAGAATACGGTTGTCCCACCTGTAAATAACCGTACTGTGTGTGAACGTAACCATATTAAGGACTCACACAGTATTGACAACCGTATTCTGCTGCTGTGTGAACGTGGCCATAAAGGTACAAAAGTGGTGAAGAGAAAATGTTGCAACATCAGGTGGAGGTGAGCCAGGGTGAAGACCAAGACAATGAAGAGTCCCAAACACAGACAGCAATGTAACATTTAATATATAAATAAATGTTCAGATGTTCTAATTTAAATGTTCAGGTGGTCTAATGTAAATGTTCAGAGGGTCTAAACCATTTTCTTTGTTGTCTCAATGCTTTGGCAATACAAAATGTATTTTTGTCATAAAGCTATCTGAACTGAACTGAATTGAAACAGATGGACATATAGACTGACAGAAAGACCGAAAGACGGACAGAAAGACAGACAGACAGATAGATAGATGTAGGAGTTTTGGATATTTGGATATTTATATTGCTATTTACCTGTTTCAGTGTTATATTATTTGTTTGTTTTTAGGTTACTGCCGTATATGCTTTAATATAAAGATGCCTGCTTGTAATACTTGCTTTGTTAGGATGAATAAGCAACAGTTGTGAAAGTTAGGCTCATGAGTTTGATGGCGTGTAATCAACCACAAAGGCTGACAAGAAGCTACAAAAGTGGTGAAGAGAGAATGCTGCAACATCAGGTAGAGGTGAGTCAGGGTGAAGACCAAGTCCAAGAAAATGGACAGTCCAAAACACAGACAGCAACATAACATTTAATATATAAATAAATTATGTTCTAATGTAAATGTTCAGATGGTCTAAACCATTTTCTTTGTTGTCTCAATGCTTTGGCAATACAAAATGTATTTTTATCATAAAGCTGTTTGAACTGAACTGAACTGAACTGAACTGAAACAGATGGATGTATGGACAGACAGAAAGACGGATAGACAGACAGATGAATGGATAGATAACTGCCGTATATGCTTTAATATAAAGATGCCTGCTTGTAATACTTGCTTTGTTAGGATGAATAAGCAACAGTTGTGAAAGTTAGGCTCATGAGTTTGATGGCGTGTAAGCAACCACAAATATTGACAAGAAGCTACAAAAGTGGTGAAGAGAGAATGTTGCAACATCAAGTGGAGGTGAGTCAGGGTGAAGACCACGATAAAGAAAATGAAGAGTGTGAAACGCAGACAGCAACGTGAGCAACAAAGAAAGTTTAATGTTGATGATCACATTATTTTTCATATGCATCTGTTTATATATGAGATTGCTTGTTTCTGCGTCTTCCTCACCTGTGTGTATGATAGGAACATTCTGGACTCATTCAGGAGGTGCATAATAGCGCCCCCAAATGTATAACAGCAAAAACCCAGAAAATTCTGTTTTTGGTAGGGAAGCGTTGTCTCATAAATAACGGAAAGTTCCGTGTTTGGCGGGAGAGATAAGTATGAGTTACAGAGACTGCTATATCTACAATAGAAAGCATGGATCATACAAGACATTGTTGACTAATATGATGAGTAAATGGTGTTAGAATTCCCCAAAAAGTAGTATAAAAGGTCTGAGGAGAAAAACATTCTTCAGATGCTATCTGCATTAAGCGTAAAAGACACCTGATACCCTAACAAAAGGCACTTAACAGCATCTTCAATATTGCTGATTAGAGTTTGAATATAGAGCTCATAGCTTAGCTGATTTTTTTTTTTTTTTTTGTATTAACTGCTTTGTATTGTAACTAATAAAATAAGACATTTTGTTGTTACAATTGCCTCCCGTGAGACTTTACTTATAACTACAAACTGAGCCTCAAATAAGAACAACCACAAGTGAGTCTTCTACATCATTCCTGAAGGACTTTAACCTGTGGGCGGGTGAGTACTTCATGGTTTAGGCTAGATTTGACTATCCTTACCCTACCCTACCTCATAGGGTTAAAGGTGTAAGATAAAAGGCAGTGTTTCCCCTACCATTATATTATGGGGGCGGCCCGCCCCCCTTGATGGTCAAGTAAACTGTATTTTCTATATAGCGCCAGATCACAACAGATGTCATTTAACCTTCGTTTGTACCTTGTTCTTTTATTAAACAAACGAAATAGCCTTATGTTATTTAACTTATTTACACAACGGCATGTCATTTCTGTTTCTAACGTTACGTCGTCACGCATCTACAATTTGTCCTCCGCTAAAACGCGGATGGGATTGCGGAATCCATTCATAAAAACGGATTTACTCTATAGCACGGGATGCCGTCAGAATTCGGGGTTTTGTTTACTAAACAAATACTGAAGCACACGTGACGCTCGCAGTTATTTTTGGCCTCTGCGTCTCATTATATGACAACATGAACACATGAACTTAATCTCCAAAACTGCTGTGAGAGCCCTGTGTACAGTATAATGTAGGTGTTTACATATTCCTATTTCTGGCAAATTTAAATAACACAATTAAATGCAGAAATTATAACAATAACAACAGAAAAAAAAAAACTGTTTGTCTGGCAACAAATAAAAGGGTTTAATTTTCATTTCATTAAAAATAAATAAATGTTTAATGCCTATATTTGATTATCAGAAAAATTAAAACACACGAATTTCTGGGGAAAAAATTTTGAAATTGAGATTTTTCAACTTATTTTTTCACTGAAATAAATGAGAGTAATGTTCCGAATGTTCCAAAAAAAACAAAAAAAAAAAGTTTTAGATGCATACTGCGGTAGAAAATACATAAAATACCTAAATCATATATATATATTTTAGAATATGATTTAGGTATGCAACATTTCATGACCAATATGATTCCCTAAATATCAACATGACTGCAATGTGACATTGATTTTAATAGTAGTTCAATAAACAATAGGTTTAAATTAAGCAAATTACATTTTATATTAATGTTAATTAATACTAAGTGTTTTTGCTCAATTTCGTTGCACAAAATAGTTCCAATCAAAGCCACAGCAGAACTGCTGCATTCTTTCTAGCAACACAGCGGTGTTTCGTTAATGAATCCACGTTTTGAAGGATTCAGAAACCCATTCATAAAGACTAAATGACTCACTCATTAAAACTTTTGCGGCCATCTACTGCTGGTTTGGTTTCATATTTAAAAGTATCATTGCAATTTTCACAACATTTCTTATTTGTATGTTTAAAAAAATATTTAAAACGTTAATTTTATAAAATTATTTATGCATTTGAAATTTTGCAGTGTAAATGCATTTATAGAGAATATCTGTAATTTAGTCCAGATTGGGGGAATTGTAATGTTTAATCATTTTTTATGTACATTTTTTGGCATTGGAAAAAATATAGATTTTTGTTTGTATATGCTGTCAATTATACTATGCAAAAATCTGTATCGGCAGGTCACACTTATTAAAAAAAAAACAACAACAACAACAAAAAAAACGGAAATCAGAAAAGGCCAAGAAAATTGCAATCAGTGCATCTCTAAGAGATATATAGACAGACAGATGACAGTTAGATAGACCAATATTATGCTATAATATTATAAAACATAAATTTCACACCAGTAGTGAGTATCTGCTCGTTCTCGGCCATGTCCCATCTTTCTTCCTTCCTTTGCGCTCCACTCACGATGACATAATCACAGGTGGCCGGGTCTGTCTGCATCTCTATGTAGTTCACACACAGATGGCACTTCATCCTAAACCTATGAAACGCAATCCTCCAGGTTAAGATACGCTGCCTTGTGATATATGAACTGATCATGAAACGGAATGTAGGAGATCAGGATACTACATCACCTGTATATTGGAGTTGTGTAGTAATTGCCCACTTTCTTCTTCTCTGCATTGTATCGTACCCCTGTGAAGACAGAATAATTATTTAGACACACGTTATATGCTATATACTGCAGAAATAGTATGAGTAGTGAGGTACTATGCACAACTTCAAAGTCATACCCATGCCAATATGATTCTTACAGCCATCACACCAAATATTATACGGCATCTCAAATCTGAAAACACAAAACACAGACTGTCAGTGCATGGGAATCAAAAAGCAGTGACAGAATTCAAAACACTGTAAAAGTTTGTGTATTACCGGATGATGAGGATGCCCTGAGAAAGTTTCCTGGCCCGCTCCCGTAGCGGGTGCGTTTTCCAGTAGCCGTTGATGGAGCCATGCTGTTATGAGAGGATGAGATACATATTTTAGGAAGAAACTTTTTAAAATACATGCTGTAGGATGGTCTTGCAAGACAGAGCCTGAGAAAATTGTATGTCGTCCTCACCTTGGCTGGATCGAAATCAGGAGGGTAGTACTTGTTCACTCCTTTACGTTCACCCTAAAAAAAGAGAACAAACATTAACATGATCTTTTTATTTATTTTTTTTATAAGAACCAGTGTTATTGTTAACTAAAACTGTTAAAAATATTTTCAGTAACTGAATCAAAGGTGAAATAAAGCCAAAAATAAATATTAGATGAACATATATAATATACAAAAAAATCCATACCATCTTGCTGGTTTAAGATCAGCTCCAGATGATTTTAATATCAATAAGTTTGTCCTATCAACTGCAGGACAAACAAGACAGAGAAAAAACATTACATTTAATACGTATGGTGTATTCTTATGTATTTACTTTAACTCTTACACAAAATACTATGGTAATACAATGTTTTATGACATAAGAATATGGCATCATTCTGCACCACAGTAAATGAATACAAAAATGCAATCAAAACACAAATAACAGCACTAGTAATAGACAGTAAAAGTAAGCGGTGCAAAAAATAATAAAAACGTTTTATAAAACGAGTAAATATAGGCAAATTAACTGTAGTTGTCATTAGGCTTATACAAATATGATCAGCTGATATACGATATGTCCAAAAATAACCAAACCAGCCAAATAGTGCCAAAACAACAACCACTGCGCATATTTTGTGTTATTTACACTAATAATTACACAAAACATGTGGACGTTATGAGGTAAATAAAGTATTTTCGTGCGTTAAGATACAGACCAAACAACCATCTGCGTAAACAGCGTCTGCGTTTCCTCGTCACCTCACGTCACGCTAAAGCTGTTTGCGTGCGCGTCAACAGCGCCGACTATTGAACGGAGGACACACAGCGACGTTTCAGAAATATGTCTGACAGGTAACTTTAAATGTGTTTATAAGTTTATAACAACTTCTAAAGTTAAATACCATTACACAAATAAGATATCTGTACAACGGGGAAACCCTCAAAAATGGAAAACTCCTGTGTGAGTCAGTCGTGAGGTGTAAATAACATGCTGTCTTCTGTTGGCTCCCATTCACTCGGAATAACCATGCTATGTTTGCCAGTTGGGATTTCATTTGCAGGTGGGCATTTTCCCGCCGGTGAGGGATAGTGGAACATCTCTGCAGTTTGTCTTCTGTGAATGTGTAGCCAGGTGGACAGAAAAACTTGGACATGTGCGGCTTTTTCCAGTCTAGGCATGGAAAACATACACGAGAGGTTACTAAATACCATTATGACAAACCGAAAACTACTTCGGAGCTTGCCTTGAACTAATTTGTAATGATGCTATTAGTGACTTTAACCACTATAAACCCACAAAGGTAAGTGCTGGTCCAGTGTGATGGACGGATGTTGAGAAAGGTGTGAGTGGATGAGGAGTGATGGAGGAGGCAGGAGCTTCTAGTGCGCTGGTCAGATTTACAGCATAAACAGCCCTCGCCTGGCGAGTTTGAGATTCCCCACTAATTCCCGCAGAATGCTTCCTAACACTGGAACGCTGCTCTTGCATTCCTGCCCGGAGCAGACGAGCCCTATATGGGCCGGATGGGAGACCCGCTGGAGACGGAATGCAACAGAGCTCCGGTAAGGTCATCCATACCTTGAACACCCCTGAGAAATGACCCCGAACAAACACACTTCTTACCTGTCCTGAGCAGATGCACACATTTTTTATTCTGGAAATTCTATATTTATAAAAATTGGCTTGGGAGCTTTGTCTGTAAACCACCAGGCGCATATGAGAAAATTAGTTTTGAGTGCAGAGTGCCAATATGATTTATAAAATTAATAAAAGTATGACATTTTTAAGATTTTTAATGAGCTTTTACAATAAATTACCTTGTATGTCTCATTCATTCTGATTAAAATTTGATATTATTTTTACGTTTTTATTTTATTTATTTATTATTATTATTACCTTTTTTTGGTATACAAAAGACACATTTAATCATTTAGTCTTGAAAACTTAATTCAAACAAATGCTCTGTTTTTAGGATTTATACTTTTCAGTTGTTTGACACATTTCCATCAAATTCCATCCATTGAATAATGCCTAAAATATGGGTATATTCTGAATTCAGAACAGATGTGAGGTATTTCATTACATTATTTAGACATACACTACCAGTCAAAAGTTTTTGAACAGTAAGATTTTTAATGATTTTTTTAAAATTAAAGTCTCTTCTGCTCACCAAGCCTGTAAAAGCAGTGATATTGTGAAATATTTTTACTATTTAAAATAACTGCTTTCTATTTGAATATATTTTAAAATATAATGTATTCCTGTGATCAAAGCTACATTTTCAGCGTCATTGCTCTAGGCTTCAGTGTCAACTGATCCTTCAGAAATCATTCTAATATGCTGATTTGCTTTTCAAAAAACTTTTTTTATTAGTAGTATTATTATAATCAATATTTAAAACAGTTGAGTACATTTTTGCAGGATTCTTTGATGAATAGAAAGATCCAAAAATCTGAATTTTCTGACATAAAAAACTTTTGTAACATTAAACACTATACCATTCAAAAGCTTGGAGTCAGTGTACATATATATATATATATATATTAATTTGGGAAAGAAAATATAGAAATTAATACATTCAAAACTTTGGTAAATGGCACACAGCTACAATTGCTCTGGTATTATTGAGCATTCATTAAATTATTAATTATACACTGCAAAGTTAGGCATACTTTAAAAAAAATAAATAAAACATTACTTTTGTCAGGATTTTTATTGTACTCTCGATCTTAAAATATGAAAATGCCACAGTGGGATTTTCACATATAAACCATTTCAATATTATATGATGACAATTTTTCACACATATTTACAATAAGCTTTTAAAATATAATGAGCTGTCAATGACAATGAGTTTTGTTGTAATCATTTAATTTACGGTAATAGCCTAATTTAAATTAATATTGTGATTCATTAACAGTGTTATTTTAGTATATTAATTTTAATTTTAGTTTCAGTTTTAGTAATTTTGTTGTGCATTTTTAATAACTTTTTGTTTTTCTATATATATTTTCTATATAATTTTAAACACTTTTATTTCGATTTTAGTTATTTTAGCACATTAATTTTTTATTTTTTTTAGTTAACTATAATAGCCCTGTTCATTAATATATATAGTTTTGCATCCATCTTGTCCTAAGAATTCTCTTATCAGAAAACAAAGTAAGTGGAATGGTGAGACTATGTACTTTTTTTTAAGACTAAATCCAGGAGTGCATGCATAGGTGAGCTCTTGTGATTTGTACCAGACAGACAAAGCTCTTTCCCCCTCTTTTCGTCTGATGGGCCTTGGGTCCACACCTCCCTCCCATGTCACTGTGTGTTTTACAGTGTGTGAGTAAAACTGTTTTTCCACTCTGTGACTTTGATATGAGATTCCTGCCTGACTCAGACGGCCTTGGATTCCTAAGAGGCTCTGTCAGGACATGCCAGAGAGGTTGCCGTATCCCCCACTGTACTTCCACAAATAGGGTACGCTTTGGTGCCCAAATACCAAGGTTTTTTTTTTTTTTTTGTTCTTTCTTTCTTTCTTTTTTCTTTTTGTGAAACCTATTAGATTTGTTTGATAAAATTAGTCTAACATGAAAAGTAGCTACTTTTAAATACATTAACTGTCAGTGCAGGTGTAAACAGATTGCATGAAAGCATATGAATAAGATTGTATGCATTCATACAGATACTAATTTGCCAAAATGTAAAGTAGTTAGGAATTGCCATAGAACGGTTTTGAAACTAAAATATAATGTTATTGTTTTGATGTAATCTGTTACAGTACGTTGAACAGTTTAGTTATTACATCATTTTAATGATCAAAAAACATAACATTTCATTATAACATTTGTATTCCACCCTGTTACTGCACTTTTTTTCTCTCATTAAAAAATAATCCTTAAAACTGTGACATCCCAGTGAAATTATTTAGACAGGACTAACAGAAAAAGAAACAAAAATCAATCCAATTTTTATACAAATTGTAGTGTTGACGTCATTTGTCAAGTTCAACCCTGTTTCCTTACTTATTCTTTAAAAAAAAGGTCTATTTTAAAATCTATTTCTTTCTTTAATTTATAGGAAATGTAAGCTGATCACAACTGCAAATCAGTTTTAAGTCACAAATTTGGTAGCCCTAATGAGTAACATCTTAATTTGGACTGAAAATAAAATGTTAAAAAGATATTTTTTTCAGCCTCAGTTTTATACTCTAATTAGTAAAAAAAATGCTATGCAGAGCCTTCTTACTTTCACTTCTGCATCATCATCATTCCCAGCTTCATGAAAGGACTGATTCTTATATGCCTATGGGAGGACAAACAGGAGTACGGAATGAATAATACACAGTATCAAAAAGAAATTAATCATACTTTCATTTCACTGGCGAGACAAATAGCTATTCTATTCCAAATCCATTTAAATCTAGTTTACTCTTTCTCCTATTCACGCCTGAGGACAGAGTCGCTAACTTTACTCTGGACTGGATGAAGATGTCTAGTTTTAACAAGGTTGTAAGAAACCCTGAGCCAACAGCATGGCAGCAGCACCAATGGAAACTGATCTGACTGTAATCTTTGCTATGATGGATGAGTTAAAAAGAGTTATAAATAAATACTTTAGTTGAAAAGAAATTGCTATGTAAGTTTCCCGTAGACTGTTTTATGGTCCTGTGTCAGGTTTAAACCGCCTGACGATTGGCTGAAATCCTTTTCCATTGATCATATTTTAATACTGATGGATGTCTGATTGGAAAACATTTTAACTGCACACAGTCCCAACTCTCAGGTATTCTTCTTCAATAACTGCAGTGAATAAAATAGATTAAAATATATATAAAAGATTTAGTAACATTTTATAAAATCACCATAGATTATAAACTAGCCTATATATGTATGCATTACAGTGTATTTCCAATTAAAGTAAAAGCCTGGCTTTCTGGTAAAGCCCTGTAGTTTATCTTTTTAAACCTAAAAGCCATAATACCCTTTCAAAAAATATGTCCTCTGTGTATTTAAAGTTGCATTAGTGGTTTGAGCTTTGGACATACAACAGTAAAACAATTAAGGAATGAAAATATACAAATAGTGGAGTAAAATATATTATTAAAAATAAGAGCAACCAAATTGCCATCTTAATTCTACTTTATTTCAATAATTTTGTCAAAATTACATCATCCTTTTAGGAAGTGAACTCAAATCAATGTCATGTAAATGTCTCCTGTTTTTAATAGGGGACTGCTTAGAATGTCAACCCTGTTACCATAATTTTAAATAGTAAATTATTATGATAAATTAGATACTTCAGTTATGTCAGTATTAAATTCTCTTATTAAGAACCCTAGAGTGCCATCACTGTTAGCACAAAGCAGGTAATGACTAAGCAAACTAAAAAACTTTCAACCCTGTTACCATCATAACTTCTCAGAAAGTAAACTCTGCAAAGTCAAGTAAATTCCTCATGTTTTACCAAAGAAGATAATAGTAAAATGTCAACACTGTTACCATGATTTAAAACAGTAAATTATTACTACAAATGAGAAATTTCTATTATGGCAGTATTAAATTCTTCTACTATGAACCTTGGAGAATAATCATGTTTACCACAAAGTAAGTAATGTCTAACTGAACTGTAAAACTGTCAACCCTGCTACCATCATAACTACCTTTTATTAAAATAATTCTGACAAAATGACATCATCAAACTCTGCAAAGTCAAGTAAATCCCTCATCTTTTACCAACAGAAGACATGAATAGAATGTCAACCCTGTTACCATGATGCGAAACAGTAAATGATTACTAAAATGGGAAATTTCTATATTGCAGTATTAAATTCTCCTACTAATAACCTTAACATATCATCATGTTAGCAAGTAATGTCTAACTGAACTGTGAAACTATCAACCCTCTTTCTGTCCCGGTTGTGTGTAGAAGGAGACATATGAAGACAAAATACAACAACAAGTATTTAATAAAATCCACAAAAGGTAAATCCAGACAGGAACAGCAGGGAAACACACATTCAACATAACCTTAAGATCAGACAAATAACACTGAACTGAATACAACTTATATAAGGGTGCTAATGATACAAGGACAGGTGAGGGTGATTAACTAATAATGACTTAACAAGGACAGGAACAGGAAAAACCATATATGGGCACAGAAGGGAGAAACCAGCACAAACTTACCATCATAACTCCCTTTTATTTAAATAGTTCTGACAGAATAACATCATCATCCTTTCAGGAAGTAAACTCTGCAAAGTCAAGTAGATCCCTCATGTTTTACCAATAGAAGACAAGGGTACAACATCAACCCTGTTACCATGATTTGAAACTGTAAGTGGTTACTAAAAAATATACATTTCTATTATGGCAGTATTAAATTGTCCTACTAAGAATCTCAGAGTATCATATTTAGCACATAGCAAGTAATGTATAACTGCACTGTAAAACTGCCAAACCTGTTGCCATCATAACTCTACAATAATTCTGAAAAATTACATCATCCTTAAAGGAAGTGAACTCTGCAAAGTCAAGCAAGTTCCTCATGTTTTACCAAAATAAAACAAGGGTAGTATGGCAACCCTGGTACCAAGATTTAAAACCGCAAATTATTACTAAAAATTAGAAATTTCTATTATGGCAGTATTAAATTCTCCTACTAAGAACCTTAGAGTATCATCATATTTTGCACAAAGCAAGTCTAGCTGAAATGTGCTACTGTCAACCCTGTTACCGTTATAACCCTTTATTACAATAATTTTAATTCTGTCAAAATAACATCATCCTGAACTCTGTAAAGGCAAGTAAATGGCTCCTCTTTTGTCAATATAATACAGTCTTACAATAACAACCCTGTTACCATGATTTAAAATGTTTACATTTCTATTTATGTCAGTATAAGATTATTTTTCTACAGAGAACCTGGAAGTATCATCATAGTTAGAACAAAGCATGTCTAACTGAAAACTGTGAAATGTCAACCCTGTTACCTTTTTGAGGGTCTATATTAATTTAGCTCTATATGCCATAATGCAGTCAACACAGAGAGACATTCTTTGAAGGGATGTTTAAAATTGTAAATAAATGCACCCTCCAAAAATTCTAAGTTTCCTCTTGCATAAGATCCTCTTGCATACAGTGGCCCTAAAATATTTGGATGCCATTTGTAGGAAATATCAAAACCAAAATATACAAGCCAGTGGAACGTATTTTAAAGAAAGATAATACAGACAGACTTTTAAAGTAATATATTTCACAAAAAGAAGATTGATTATTTCTGGGGAAAAGAGAAGTACGCAGTAATAAAACTTACGTAATTTCATACGCCCAGGTGTTTGAAAGCAACTGTAACATTTATTTGCAAACACAGCTTCGTTTGATATTTTGTTACCTAATGCAATGAATGCTTAAGGGTTACTTAAGTGTCTAAATACATTTGGGGTCTGCTGTACAAAACCTTTCACCCACATAGCATAAGCCACTGCAAGCCATGCGCATTCACTTATTTCTTCTGCGCTGCAGGATTCATGTCTTCATAGTTAAATAAGGAATGTAGATAGCGAGAAAAAAATCACATTTTAATCAAATCCCCAAATTTATGTATCTGAAGACAGCCATTATTCTTGGAATTTCCATTCAAATAACTTCTGTCATCTATTTAGTTCTTTTTAATTATGGACCTGTCTTCCATCCTTCAAGCAGTTAACCCTTGCTTTTCAACGTTCATCTTATTGTGCGTTAAAAAAAAAAATGCTTAATCGGTTCATCCTCCAAGATGATTACTCTTGTCAGACATCCCACAGCTTTAAGCAATTTACCCCCATTTTCCATACTCACAGCCTCGCAGACTTGAAGACATACCAGTGGACTTCCCAAAAATTACATGAAGTTGCTTCCAATCGTAACCATGAGACCAGGTGAGAGACTGGGAGCAGAAGGGTTATTCCGCCTCCCTCCCGTCCTGGCCGCACCCCATCATCCCCTCCGCCCCAACAGCCCTGACCCGCTTAGATGGCTATAAAAGAGACGGTGACTCTTGCGCATCTCAACATCACCTGCGCTCCCATCCTGAAGAAGAAAAACCAGACAAAGAAAAGAAGAACAATGCGTTCACTACTGAAGATCACCGTTCTGCTCTTTTGTGTCCAAGCCGGAGAAGGATACTGGCTTAGAACGCTACTAGGTAAGACTGGGGGTCATGACCTTTGGGGAGAGGGTGACTAAATCTCTGTAGATTCGTTAAAAACCAGTTTGGGTTTTTGGGGGAGTCAATGGGGTCCAAACAATACTGGACCCCACTGACCTACATTGTATGTACAAAACCAGTCAAATGTTCTTCAAAATATCTTCTTGAGTGCTACTAAAATTAATTTTACCTAAAAACAAAGACTTTGCCTAAAAGAGTTGTGCTTCTCCTTTATAATATTTATTAGATACAGTAACCTTCAACAATGTTTTGTGCTAGGAGAGAATGCAAAATTGTATTTATTTTTTGCTCATTCTTTTTCAGACACAAATCTCCGTGATGAAGAACGAAGAGGAGGTGATGGTGAGGAAAAGGAGGGTTCGGGGAGGCAGTTGGAAAGGGCAATTCGGTTGCCCCGCAGCGTTGAGTCCCCATGCGCTCTGCACTCCATCCTGCTGCAGGTGCGAGACCTCGGTCTGGGCTACGACTCCGATGAGACGGTGCTGTTTAAGTACTGCAGCGGGACCTGCCCTCGCCTTGCCTCCAATCATGACCTCACGCTTACCAACCTCCTGCAAAGCGGCGTCCTTCAGTACACCGGCCATTGGCACCATCAGCCCTGCTGTCGCCCCACGCACCATGAAGACATAGCTTTTCTCGACAACCAACATCGCTGGCATAAAGTGGAGAAACTCTCCGCCGCTGCCTGCGTCTGTATGGGGTAGAGCAGCCGAAATCTGGCTACATAAAGACTGTCTGGTGGTTTAGAGACTGTACAAAGTGCCTTGAAGTAAAATGAGGGTTGTTTAAGGTACGTTAATTCAGGAAGTAATAATATGTATGTATTGAAACGTATCAAAATGTATATGTCGCTATGACATTGGCTGTTGTGTTTGAGAATGTCAAAACGTTCAGTTTTGGTTAATGATGACACAGTGACGTGTTTGAGTGGCCGATTCTGAATCGAGATTGATCTGATGAATTGTCCATCTGAACAAAAATGGAAGATATTTATGTGTTTATAAATTATTTATTTATTTGAAAACCATTTTTGCTACCCAATAAATTATTGTTAATCTTTATTTTTCTTCTTGTATATACTGTAAAGTTCTAATAAATATAGAAACAAAAGTTGTTTTGTTAACTATGCTTTGATTACAATGACGAACCACGCAAAAAAGCCTACATAAACTGTAATAGCTATTAAGATAAATAAATAAAAATGACACAAAATTTGCCATTAAAAAAAATAATAAGAATAATAAAAAATATTTTTTATGTTTTATTTGCTTTTTTATTAACATACAAAATATAACAATCGAACAAATGCAAAATTATGATTCACACTTAAATGAGTCCTGCTCATGTATTTAGTGTTCAACACACACTACTCAGCTGTCTTCCACAGCTGCATCCTCTGGCTCCGGCCCCCACACCTGAACACGCCCCTCAATGGCAGTCAAAAGGCGGGGCTCCGTTGGGTGGAACGACAGTGATTGGACGACAGCTTTCCCGACAGGCAGCTTTAAAGTCAGGGAACCCTACGAGCAGAGATTACAGAATGACAGCTTTATTGCTCACATTCAACTTTACTTTTTATCATAGCATTTGCTTTGTGGCTCATGTGACTTATTTTGCCCACCTCCACCAGATCCCAGAAGTAAACATGGCCATCTTCTGAACAGCTCAGAACGTGTGTGTCTTTATCGGACAGACAGCAGTCGAGTTTATAGCCTTTATTGACATGACCAGAGTACCTGTAAAAGGACACCATATACACACACACATTATAAAACTGTTTTCTCCTTGTTTTTAAATAGCACTCAAAGTTTTCTATATGCTAGACCCGTGCATTGCTAGCTAGTTTTAAATCTAGTTTGATTTGTGTTGTACATACTCTCCCAGCATTTCCCCTGAGCTTTTGTCGATCAGGCGCACTGTGGAGTCCAAACTAGAGCTAAGTGTGCACTGACCATCCCGACTGAAACACACACAAGTGATGGGACCTGTGGAGCACAAATTCACACCACAGAAGCATATTAGACATCAAACAGTACAAAAAGTGCATTCTCATTCCCTAATTTTCCACATAACTCACTTCCAATAAAATCAACATGAAGCTGCCCCATTCGTAGGTCGTATCGCCTCACTCTTCCATCCACAGACCTGATACACAACAAACACAGTCACATCTACAATTTCAAATAAAACCTTATCCACAATGTAAACTGTTGAAAAACACACATTCACACAGGTGAGTGGGCTGGACAAACCACCTGTAGTAACGCATTCTTTCATCTCTATATGCACCAGACACTTTCCTACAAACACTACATGTACACAGAAAACATTGTGTACCTCTGAGTGTGCTACCTACAGGTGAGTGGGCTGGACAAACCACCTGTAGAAACACTGTTCTCTCTCTACGCACCAGACACTTTCTTATTAACACTTATTAACGTTACAAGGACCTAATAAGGACTTACAAATGTTTACTTGTCAACGCACCACAAATCATTTTGCACTATTTGCATCTTAACCTTTAAATACCTCTTCTGCACATTATCATGCACAGTTATTATGTAAACTACTTGTATAGTCTGTCTTATGTGTATGTATAGTAAATTATTTATAGTATATGTATAGTTACATGTATAGGTTTAAAAAATTGTTTCTACGTCTAGTGTATTTATGTTCATATTTATGTTTATTTATGTAGCACCGTGGTCCTGCGAGACACGACATTTCCTTCCACTGTATGTCCACACATGAAATCTCATATTACTCATATTTCAACGTCATGTCTTTAGTTTGGCTCTAACCCAGTCAAAAGCTCATGCTCTGAAACTTTCAAGCTGCTGATGCCATCCCGAGCATCGTCCAGGATCTGGATCGGCTCCATCCGCCTGGACCTAGTGTCCCAACATCTTACAGTCCCATCAATAGAGCCTGAAACGTAAATAAAAACGTGAGATTGATTTGACTGCCGTTATTCCCATATAATTAATAAAGCTAAGTCCGACATACCTGACAGCATCACAGTAGCCTCCTCATTAAACTGAACGCAGTTTACTTTCTAGGGAACAAGCGTAAGATTGAAAACACATTTTTAGTAAACAAATCAACTACATCAAATTTATTTTATTTATTTACTATAATATAGGGCTATAATGATACTTGTCTTAGTAAAAGCAAATAAGAAATGCTGTATAATATGCGTGGCGGGAAATTGCAACGGTAACCGTCTTACCCCTGCATGCCCGCGAAGTTTGCGCGTCACCTGACCAGACGCCACATCCCACAGAATGACGGTTTTATCCGAGCTACAGGAGCACAGCTGACTGTTGTCGTAAGAACTGCGAAAAGTAAGTAAAATTAACACAAACCAAACACGACAGCGATGGTATTTTAGTATAACGAAAAGCAGAAACATACCTATCCACGTCCAACACTTCATATCCGTGACCGGTGTAAGTCTTCAGCAAAGTCCCGCGACTCACACTCCACAGTTTCAGAGATTTATCACTGCCACAGGTCAGCAGATAATTCCCATCAGCTAAAACAACATTTAATACATAGAAAAAGAGCGATTTTATTATATATTCATTAGCTAAATGTCTTTTTAAAGTGTCCTCAGTGTCATAACGCATAGCAGCATCGGTAACTTACGTTACCTGTTGATTAAGAGGGATTTAAAAAATATTTTACAGATTTTTTTTACCTATTTGTGATGCCAGGTAATGTTTTAGGTCGAATATTTACAATTACTACACTATTAGTGCATAAAGGTCTGCAACAAAGGTTATTAAATCTTCTTATAGCTTCTTGACACTGACAACTGCAAGTAACTTCGTTATCTAATAATGATATGGACACTAATTAATTTGGACAATATAATATTATAATATGGACTTACCATTGAAGCGCACAGCTCTCACAGCGCCCTGTTGACACTCTATAGTCTGTAAAAGATGCTGCGGCAACTGAGGCCCTTGAGGACGCGGCTGCGGAAACGCCATAACTACTTCCACAGCTTTAAATATTTATTAATAATATGCATAATACGTACATATAAAGCAGTATCACTACGACAAACTCAGAGCTACTACACAAACTCCATGAAAGGTTTCTTCAGCAGAATGCGTTGAAACAATATGGGGCTCAATATCGCCATCTGATGTTTCGGAGTACATACAAAAGTTCCCTAGACTTTTGAAAAGATATTACGCAAAATAAATTTAGTTAGCATTTTTTTTTTTTTTTTTTCAGGATGCCATTATGTTGATTTATTGACGAGGTTTAATTTTTCGTTTGATGCTTCTCAACAAAACCAGATATCAGTGCACTGGAAAATGTATTTTTTTTTTCAGAATTGTGAAATAAATTTGCAGTTCAGAGAAAAAAGTCAATTATTAGATATAAACTCCCAATTCTAAGGGAAAAAAGGCACGATTGACTTTATTTATCAGAATTGCAAGAATTAATTCAATTAATCGTGACTTTATAACATGCAATTGTGAGAAAAGAAGTCAGAATTGCTAGTTTGTATCACATTATTCTGAGAAGAAAGTCGCAATTACCTTTCCAAAGAAACTAGATATGTTGTGCATGCCTATTATTTTTCTGTACACATGATTAGTGGAAATAAAAAGTGATTTTCACATTCTATATCCACTAAAGATACATGATACAGAGTAATAACAACAAACAGGACAACAAACAGCAAAATTGTGCAACAATATTTTACTCAACCATAAAGTCAAGAGAAAAATGAACCAGATCACATATACAATCAAATACTGTGCAATGTGAACAATCTGATTGGTAGCTGTTGGAAAATAGATGAATACATGACTGATTGACAGAATATCTCTGTATAAATCAAAGTAGCTATTTACAATGACTAAATTATCATAAAGAAATTATTGTACAGATTACAAAAAAAGTTAACCTGAGTTTTACCTTTTGTAACTTGGCATGTTTTACTAACAGACCAAAATAATAATAATAATTAAAAAAAAAAACCAAATAAAATGCCATATATTGTGGGTTAAAGAAAACTAAATGTTTTCTACATCTGACCAGTAATGTCATTCCAATTTGAAGAAAAAAATAGCACTCATTATTGTCCCAAAATGAGGATTTTTCAAAATTAGGTGATTTTTATAAATTAAAAACAAAAAACAAAAAAAAACATGCCAAACACAATTAAAGCAAAACAGGTCAAAAACACTGTGAATTAAGAAATGCAAGTTATTTCTTCTTGCCCTTGGCGGGTTTGGCCAAGAGCGCAGGGTCAATCTGATCTAAACTTAGTCCTTTGACGGAGAACAGACGTGCAGCCCGTTCCTGCAACGTTCCTCCACACTTCATCCCTCGTTCCATCAGCTCTTTCTTCAGCCGCTCCAGACCCAAAGCCTCCAGCTGCTCCGGCCCACTCACAGAAAGCAGATCCAGCGGCCCCTCCACCTGAACAAAGCGAAAGATAGGTCAGTTTTATCAAAAAACATTTCCAACATAAAAATCCACATCAGAAGCTGGAAATCTCACCTTTTCCTGTGCCTGACTGCTCTCGGCTGGGGCACTTGGTGCTTCTGTGGGCTCAACCTGTGCTTTATCCTCTTCGCTACTAGCGTTTTGGCTGGTTTCAGCTGTGCAATCCTTTTTGGGCTCCTTCTGCACTTCCACCTGTGTTGGGGAGCTCGGTGCAGGACTCTGAGAGGATTCATCCTCTTTCTGCACTTCCACCTGTGTTGGGGAGCTCGGTGCGGGACTCTGGGAGGATTCATCCTCTTCGATGCTGCTGTTTTGGCTGGTTTCAGCTGTGCATTCTTTTTCAACCTCTTTCTGCACCTCCACATTCATGTGTGTTGGGGAGGTCGGTGCGGGACTCTGGGAGGAGGAGCTGCTGGAGCTGCAGGGCTGGTCCCGAGGATCTGTCCTGTCACTCCCTCTGGTGGCGGAAGATGGCACAGCTGGTTTGGGAACATCTGAACTACATGAGGCCCCAGAGGTGGATGGAGAGGCCTCGCTGTCACTGTCATTGCTTTCTTCACCAGAGCTGCCCATGTCCTCCAGTTCTCCAAGGCCATTCCTAATGGATAAAACAAATGCGTATTACAATTAGCAACTGAATTTAGTAATTCTAGTCTCCAAGATCAGCATTTTCTTTGACACATTTGTAAAATCAGCTCACCAGAAACATTTCTTCTTTGCTTTCTTTTGGCTGTCGGTTGGTGTCGGACGTTTGCGACTCGGCCTCTCTTCCACCTTGACGAGACCACTAGAGGAAGCCTGCATGCCTGAAGAATAGACAATTTTATTTTTAACTTTGACCTTTTACCATCAAGAATAATTAGAGTTGGGCAACCTACTTAAATGTTTACAATATGCAATATTAATAGGCCTGTAAAATCGATTAATCGCGATTAATCACATACAAAATAAAAGTCTAAAAGTGTTTATATAAATATGTGTGTAGTGTACATACATGTATATACTCATAAAACCTATGTAATATTTATATATAATATGAATTCTACGGTTTTCAACATAATCATAATAAATGTTTTTGGGCAGCAAATCAATATTAGAATGATTTGTGACCGGAGTAATGATGCTAAAAATTCAGCTTTGAAATCACAGAAATAAGTTACATTTTAAAATATATTCAAATTAAAAAATAGATACTTTAAATTGTAAAAATATTTCAAAATTGTACTGTTTTTGATGTACTTTAGATCACATAAATGCAAGTTGGTGAACAGAAGAGACTTCTCTAAAAACATTAAAAATCTTACTGTTCAAAAACTTTTGACTGGTAGTGTGTGTGTGTGTATTCACTTCAATTAAAATAAATACGTAAACATTGCTGTTTTATTACCATTTATCATTCTTCTGTGTGTAAATGTATACTAGTAGTACCATAAGAGCGTAGATGTGTGTAATTAGTACATATAAAATTAATTCAGGTTACCTTTCAGTACAGAGTCCTCCAGCCTCTCTGAGAGGTCGTGGCACTGCTGTTCATAATTAGGGTCTGTAAAATAATGTTTCGGCTCGGCCAATTTCCTCTGAATCCGCTCCAGACGACGCTGCTCCTTCTCTGCCTCTCGATCTGCCTGCTTTTTCAGCCACTCTGCCATTCTAGACACAAACACATACAAATTTAATTACTCGTGCAATAAGGTGTCCTAATGGTGCATTAATCCATAAAACACAACTTAAATAAATAATCAAACAAGCATGATAAAATAAATGAGGTAATCAGCAGCATTACTGTTTCTCATGATTGACGTCTCTCAGTCGTCTTCCACTCAGATCTCTGCAGGCCTCACGGTTAGTGGTCTTTTCAATTTGTGCACCGAGGGCCCGCAACATAGAGCCGAATCCTACAAAACAAATGAGTTAAAACATGTTAAAAGAACAAAACCTTTAATAATAACTTTTAAATGTGACCCTGGACCACAAAACTAGTCATAAGCGTCAGTTTTTTGAAAATGAGCATGTGTCAACTGAAAGCTGAATAACTAAGCTTTCCATTGATGTATGGTTTGGTAGGATAGGACTATATTTGAGATACAACTAGAGATGTTTGTTGTTTTTAATTCACAACATCAGTCGAGTGTTTGAAATAACTTCCTTGTGTGATCTGATGTGGATTCTTGTCACAGAATGAGGCAGACAATAAATTCTATACTCATATTCAATGTACGTCGATTAGCAATGGCTTATGGAAATACCCGAGATGGCTTGAAGAACACAGATAAACCATATATTATTTGAGTGTTTATTGTCCTTACATATCGTCATTCAAAACGTTTAACATTTTTAATCAGCTACAGCAATAGTGATGCTTTTATTCTTATTAGAGAAGCTGGAATGGAACGTAATCAGTGCTACTTCTTTGACACATACGTGTTTTGTTTTTTTTTTCACGAGGGCGCCCTTTGGCATCCAGTATGAATGAAACCCATTCTATTTTGCGTAAAAATCTCAAAAGAAAAATTAAGCAGACATATACTAAACCACGCTTTTTCTAGTGTACGGAGGTTTACGGCAGTATTTTGTTAATTTGTTGAGAAAAAAAAAAAAAAAAACAACTCACACTGAAGTGGCAAGATATCAGAACCGAACCGAACCGAAAACCGTGGTTAAAAACCGAGGTATGTATTGAACCGTGGACTAACTGTATTGTTGCATCCCTAGATACAACTATTTAAAAATCTGGAATCGGAGGGTGCAAAAAAAAAAAAAAAAATCTGAACATTAAGAAAATCACCTTTAAAGTTGTCCAAATTAAGTTCTTAGCAATGCATATTACTAATCAATCAGAAATTAAGATGATGTATTTACGGTAGGAAATGTACAAAATATTTTCATGGGATGTGATCTTTACTTAATACCCTAATGTTTTTTGGCATAAAAGAAAAAAAAAAAAAAACAGATGATTTTGACACATACAGTGTATTGTCGGCTATTGCTACAAATACACCTGTGCAACTTATGCCTGGTTTTGTGGTCCAAGGTCCCACATGTTCAAAACTTATAAATCCTATATATACATATATATATATATACATATATATATATATATATATATATATATATCCTATAATTTAAAAAGCAACACTAATGAAACTCTATCATAATTTTATACATGCTACGAGGAAGCCCCAAATTGTAAATTTGTCCAAAATCGGGACATGTTAATACTAAAGAATACCCTAACAATTATACTATCATATAACTTAACATAATCAGCCAAATATCGACAACCCATCACATTCTAATATTTTTTTAAGCTTCAAAAAAGACCAATATCGCTGTTTGTTTACCTCCTTTGCCTCCACATAACCGAGGCTCCACACGATACACAACTCCAGACTGAAGCAAGTCATTACTGTGAGATTTTCGGCCATTACTCTTCACGTAGAAATCCGTGAAAGAGACACCCTGAGAGAAAATAATACATACTTTTAAGCCACTTTAACCATAATAATCGTCGCCCAAATCAAACTGAACCACCAGCACCGAGAGTACAGCACACTTTTAGATCTAACGAAAGTTTGGCTAATGTAAACACTAATCGACTCACCTCTTTAACGGCAAAATGATCGACAAGATCGCTGACCGTCGAGCCCGGGGAGACAGTTAAGTTAGTAACCCTCAAATTTGGTGAAATTACAAAGAGCTCCATGTTTTGTTCTCGTCTGTTCACGAAGACGTGCTCATTAACTTCCGGAAAAAACGGTGACGTATAAATTGCGTTGACTCAACAACGGAAGCCGGGAGAGAACTTACCAAATCCCACATTAAATAAAAAAAAAAATAAAATAAAATAAAATAAACCATCAAACAGAGAAATTAAGCAACATATCCAAGCTATTTTATATTAAAAAGTTTCCAAAACTCTTAAGACGGTAAACCCACGCTGCCTTTTCAACTCATTTTGTTAAAGGATGCAAAATATTAGTCGTTATGTGATATTTTATTATTGGTACTAACATACTATTATACATTATAGGTAAACAGGTTTTGAACAATAAGATTTTTAATGCTTTTTAACGAAGTCTCTTCTGCTCACCAAGCCTGCATTTATTTGATCCAAAACACAACAAAACAGTAAAATTCTGAAATATATATAGTATTTATCTTTTTATCAATTTACCTTTGTAACATTATACACTATACCATTCCAAAGCTTGGAGTCAGTCTTTTATATTTTATATATAATTTATTAAAATTATTATTATTTTTTTTTTTTTTGAGCAAGGATGCTTTAAATTGATCAAAAGTGATGATAAAACATTTATAATGTTACAAAAGATTTCTATTTAAGATAAATGCTGTTCTTCTGAACTTTCTATTCATCAAAGAAACTTGAAAAAAAAAATATACTCAGCTGTTTTCAACGTAATAATTAAATAAAAATGTTTTTTGGGCGGCAAATCAGAATATTAGAATGATTTCTGAAGGAAAATGAGACTGGAGTAATGATGCTAAAAAAATCAGCTTTGAAATCAGAGGAATAAACTATATTTTAATATATATTTAAATAGAAACATATTAAATAGTACAAATATTTTTTTTTAAATACTGTTTTTATTGTACTTTGGATCAAATAAAAGCAGACATTAAAGTTTTGACTGGTATTGTATTTTTGCATAGTAATGAGCACCATGAATCCAAAACAACTGCGGAAATTCCCCTTTTCCGACGGAAATCCTACAATTGCATGTAAGTTCTTATTTTGAAATGTTCCCAGCCTGCTCTGCTGCTTATGACGTTTCAACATGGCGTCGCTCTGCAAGGTGATGCACAACGTGAGCTCCAGATCACATTTACTGCCAAAACACTGCGTTTTTACCACGCTCAGATCATTATACAGCTCCGATGCGAGCGGAGGAGATAATAAATCACCTGAGAAGGTGAAGAGCGGGTTTGCAGTCGCATATGAGCTGCATTCGGACCTTCAGCAGAGCGGCGATCAGAGCACAGCGTCGCGGATGAGCTTCAAAGACGAGACCTCCTTCGCATCGCTCCTGCGTCACTCCGCGCTCACGCAGATGGGTCCGGCCAAAGACAAAATCGTCATTGGGAAAATCTTTCATATCGTCAATGACGATCTATATATCGACTTCGGAGGGAAGTTCCACTGTGTGTGCAAGAGGCCCTCCACGGACGGGCAGAAGTACCAGCGGGGCAGCAGAGTGAGGCTGAGGCTGGAGGATATGGAGTTGACCTCGAGGTTTCTGGGAGCGACCGTCGATACGACGCTGCTGGAAGCGGACGCCACTTTATTGGGACTGATCGAGAGCAAAGAGACCAAGACGAAGGAGTAGTTGCCATTGGGAACATTCAAACTGAACTATATGTGTGAAGAAATGGACTCTGTACTGTGTATGAGATATAAAATTTAAAATTGCATCTCGACGGATTTGATTCTTGGTTATTTGTTTATTAATATCTATCTATCTATCTATCATTATATATATAGAGGGTTTGCACTTATGTCACGCTCTGGTCAGTTACCCGGATGTAAACAACCGCATGGATTGCACGGTTACTACTGAATACGTGGTTCTGCTAATTTATGATGTATAAACAACGGAAAAAACGTGTGGAAGCTGCTAAATTATATAGAAAAGAACTTAGTAAGCAGGAAAGGGCGCAATATTTTGACAAACTAAAGTTAATAAGATACGTATGCACAGTATTAATTAAGTTATTAACCTAATATTTCACTTACCTGACTGGAAATGATAAGAACAAACATGAATGTTGTCAAGATTCTTGCCCTGGAAATCCTGGTTCAGTTTGGTCAACCACAAACGACTTCTGTTCCTCAGACAGTTTTTGCACTCTTCTCCTTGATTTGTTATAACTTTTTGCTGTCTAGAGTGCTCCAAATGTTTTTCCTGGTCTGACCGATTAGTACAGCCCAAAGCATGACAATCATTGAAATTTGTGAGTTTTGCTCGGTGCAGTGGCATTGTTTATATTCAGTGCCGCCAATATGGCTGATTGATGACACGTCATGAAAACACTGTATATATAGAGTTTATATCTCAAAATTCAGAACCCCTTCATAATTCTGAGTTTATATTTTTGCTATTCTGACTTTCTTTTTTTCCTCTAAATTCTGAGTTTAAATCTCGCAATTCTGTTTGGTTCCACAATTTATGTGGTTACATCATTGGAACTAAATGTGAAAAAGGTAATTGCAACTGTATTTCAGAATGTACATTTTTTTTCTTGCAGTTGTGATATTATATCTCAGTTTGACATTTTTATATATTTGTATCTTGTTTATATCTCACAGTTCGGATGTTTTTCTTGGAATTGTGAGAAAAAAGTCTGAATTGTGAGATATGAAACAGTTTTGAGTTTACATCTTGCAGTTCATTTTTTTATTTTTTAGAATTGCAAAGGGAAAAAAAACACATACACCTTTTTTATTTTAAATATATATTCACCAGCCATTAAAAAGCATAACATACCAAGAAGTTAATTTAACCTTTATTTTCACTTCCTTCCATTAAGAAGCAGAATAAAAGAAAAGATCTAGTGTAGCACAATTCCCTGAATATCCTTTAAGAACTTAAGTTATTTTTTTATATAAATAGTTGCACAGCAAAACACAGTTATCATAAATGATATCAAAATCATACACTGATTAGATCAAATAAAAATCACATTTCAAGGCATTAATGGTGCAAACTTCAAATGCTAAATTAAGCTACATATGCAAGGTACAGTAAAATAGCCTACAACAGTGGTTCTCAATTCCAGTCCTGAGGTCTTTCTTATCTGACGCCCTCCTAACCAGCTGATGATCTGAATCAGGTGCGTTAAATAAGGGACACATGCATAAAGTGCAGAGCAGTGGTTCCCCCAGGATTGGAATTGAGAACCATTGGCCTACAGCATAAGGTTAGTGGCATGCACTTAATCATAAAGCTATGTTAAGTTGCTCTCTGATATAATGCAATGTATTATTTCGTTAACATTTAGTGGTTCGTAATCTTGCATAATGAGGAAATCCCTTATTTGATCAAAAAGCATATAGTGCCATAGGCTCATGTGATGGTTAGGTTGGATGTGTTTTCAGGCTGTATTGCTCAGGCATCTTTGGGTGTAATGGCTTAAAGCTGCAGTTGAGGGAGTGATTTTGGTCCTTCTAGTTCAGCATGATATGAGCTTCACACATCAACCACACATGGTCAGGTACAGCCACTGTAAGAAAGAGCAAAACAGCAAATGATTTAATTTCCTCTTCTTTAAAAAAGTTTTAATGCATTAGCATTACTAATGTAATGTTCCACCATTTTGAAAAATTTAGGTCAAACCTAGACGGTAAGAAACAACCCACCTCACTAATATTGAGCTCTGCGATGCCTGAACCTTCTTTGTCCAGCTCTCTAAAAGTCCCTGTTTAAAAAAAAACACACATTTAGTCATTTTAGTAAAACATTAGCAAATAAACTTTTTTGCAAAAACAGAATTAAATGTAAATGACATACTGAACATGGCCTCCAGTTTGACCAGGCAACAGACAAAGTTGTCAAAGTCAATCGTTTCTCCATCAGCATATCGCGCCACTATTATCTGATGTAGCCTGTTATTGAGTTTAAAACCTGAGGACAAGGAAAAAGCATCATATTAGGACTTTGTAAAGCTATTGCATTAGACATCTTGGATAAGTTTTATATGTTTGTAGACATTTTTAATCCACCAAATGTATTGGCCTGTTTAGCCAAGCCCTCCATAAAACAACCAAAACAAGACTGAAAATTAATAAAATAACAGATATTATACAGACACTCCATATATTCCATATCCGATTATTTATTAATTGCATTTAATAGATCGTACTTTCATTGTAAAAGCTGTTTTTATGCACGTTTTGGCCTGAGTTTTTGTTGCATTACACAGTTTTGACCAGAAGGTGTCAGGGTAGTCACCCTGGGCCATGGGCCTAATGGTTAAAAAGTCAGGCTTGCAACCCAAAGGTCGCTGGTTCGATTCCCACACAAGCAGGAATTGAAGGTGGGGATTGTGAATGAACAGCGCTCTTTCCACCTTCAATGCCATGACTGAAGTGCCCTTGAGCAAGGCACCGAACCCCCAGTTGATCCCCGGGTGCTGGAGCAATGGCTGCCCACTGCTCCGGGTGTGTGTTCACAGTGTGTATGTGCACTTGTAATGGGTTAAATGCAGAGGACCAATTTTGAGTATGGGTCACCATACTTGACAATACGTCGTCACTTTTACTTCCTTTCACTTTCAACAGCGTGTGGTAAAACGGTGAATCATTTTGCAAAGCATCTGGTTCGTTTGATTCAAAGCTTCAAATAGGCTAATTTATCCCATCACTAGATTAAATGCAAACTTAATTTGAAATCCTAAAATCGATTGATTTACTCAATACGATCTCAAATCAAAAACATACAGGGTGACCAGTGTAGCCTGATTTATAAACAAATTTCTCTTATAAACTGGTTCTTTGTAGTGAATCGAAAACATACAGCGTGACCAGTGTGGCCTGATTCACGAACAAATGATTCCTATGAAATAGTTATTTTCTGTGAATAAAAAAAAAATTAAGCCTGATTCCTAAAAGAATTACTCTTATGAACTAACTCTTTAGTGAATCAAAACATGCGTGAGTAAAATGAACATTGTGAACAAAATATAAATGAATCTGAATTTAATCAAAATGATTTAGAATAAAAAACTAATCATGAGCTGTCAAATAAAATCTGGATGGATACTTCTACTTAGTATATATATATATATATATATATATATATAAAAAACCAAAAATATACCATGGTCAAAGATTTTCATAAGATGAACATTAAAAACTCTTTATTACCAGCTGATTCCACGGCGAGGCGCATTTCATATGAGCTCATCGTGCCAGATTTATCCAGATCAAACTGTCTAAAAATGCCCTGCAAATGAGAGAAATGAATTTGAGTTGCCACCATACTATTCATAGAATGTAGGGAAGGTTATGTGACTTAAGTGACTGATCTCACCAGCCACTTCCTGATTTTATTCCATAGAATCTGGAACTCCACAATTCCCAGCCGAGCACTGCCATCTTTCTGAGTTTGATCAGTCAAGTCCAACAAAATCAATTAAATGCTTATTAATAATAAGCAGAAACGTATATATACTACTAGATAAGCAAATATCGCTTGTGAAAGTTAGCATTTCAGAATCTGAGGATACATCCAACAGGTTGACCATGCATCTACATGACTCCAGACTGAACCCATCTGTCTTTAAGTCCCTGTCTGAAGAACACAAAAAGCAGAGGTATTTCTTAAGTACACAAAGACATAGACCAGATGTGAACACTTAAAAATAGACAGATGAGCTTACGTTTGCTAACCACTCGGTTCAGAATGGTCCGGAGCTCATGAACTGAAATCTCCATGTCCTGCAAGAGAGTTTAGATCAAGTTTAATCCACTGGAGTACACAATGTTATTAATGAAAACAGATAGAAACACACCTCTCCAGACAGCTGAGCAAACATTTTTTTAAAAGAGTCCTCCATGTCCTCTTCGGAAACCTCCTGTGGATAAGAAATTTTGAAGGTGTTTTTTTTTTTAGAAGAAAATGTGAGCAGCATACTTTTTTGGGTGGTTTTAAGTTTGTTATATTGAAAGAAGGGAAAAGCCCTTACTTCATCTTCCAGGTTAAATGAAATCTCATCATCCATTTCTCTATAAAAAAGAAACGAAAAAAGAAAAATATCAGTAGAGTGATGCTGAACAATTAAGAAAAATAACACATAACCTAGTCAAAAAACCTAAATATTTAACACTGTTGTTTATTTTAGTTGAACGACTGAGAGACTTACTGAGTTTCTGACTGTTTCTCAGTGAAGACTCGCAGAACGAAATCGGCTTCTTTTCCGGGCTCAAATGTTGAAGGGACTATGAGATACTCGCCAGGTGGCAGCTTCAGCCGTGTGCTGACTTCCCTCAGGTTAATGAAGGTTTCTGAGCGTGCACAGGATGATTGACGCAAGAAAAAGTCCTTTTTGAGGTGAATGCTCTGGGAACCACGAAACTAAGAAACAGAAGAAACAAAGTGTTTGTATCAGAAGTTCTTCGCTTTCAAACCAACTAGAAGTAGAATGTAATTTAGAGGTTAAGTGTGTGATTTCTGCATAACCAAACAGATTTGAAAAAAAAAAAATTCTTTTTGAACAGGTTTCCTGAACACATCCCTGTCTGTCATTGGTCAGTCAAACTAAAAGCTTCGCCCCAACTTCACGCCATTGGCTGAGCCAATGTTGCTTTGCTGGGTTGACGAAAAACCTCAAACAAACAGAGCAATGTTTTGAAAACATTTTAACATCAAAAGAATGCCACACTTCACCTTAAATTAATTTAATACTGAAAAGATTCCATACCTCGTCTGGGACCTGAAGAAAAACAGGAATACAAGACAAGAAATTAGTCAAAAATAATGATATTTAACAAAGCCTGTCACTGTATCTCAGATTTTGTTCTCCAACCTCATATAAGGCGAAGCCAATAGTGTGCATGTCCTGCCCTTGCTTGCGGAAACGCCGCCTGTCCTTCTGCATCAAGGCCACCAGGAAGCTGCAAGACACCTCATCATCCTCCGGATCATCATCTTCCTCCAGTAGCGTGATCTTATATTGAGGGTTTATCCAGAATGTATCTGACAAAAAAAGACAAGTGTGTAATGCAGGATGTCTTATCTGATGCAAAAGTTAGTTGGGATTATGTGAAATTATCTCACTGGGGTTGTTCCTGCAGCCCCCTGCTGTACTTCCTCTCCTCCAGGAGCCAGTAAACTTAATCGTGTTCCAGAAATTTAGAGAATCTTCACTCAGAGCGTCTGGTGTGAGGTTACAGATCTCCATACGAGAAAATTGACGTTTGAACTCCTCAAATGGCATCCTGAAGTGGCCAGAGAACATAGCATCAGTAAAATCATTAGTAGGTCTGTTCAATTTCTGAATTTTTGAATCTGAAGGAGTTGATTGCAATTTGTTATCCGAAGATGAATTAAGGTCTTACGAGTTTAGAACGACATGAGGGTGCGAGAACCATAAATTTCTAATTTCTGTGGAGATTTACCAGAACTCGCCATCCTCCATGTGGTTGTTCATTTCTTCTCTCTCTGCTGGATCAATCCCATTCCACTCAGAAGAACTGGAAATAAAGTATCAGTGTTACATGAGCATGTTCTGCATGAGAAAGTTTATTCGAATTCATTCTGATTGGTTGACTCACTTGTCACTCCAAGCCCCTGTCCATTCAACTTGCCCCCAAGGGTTTCGGATGCGGATCAGCCTCTCTCTCCTGCCACGGAAGTTCACCTAAAATCAAAACAACAAGAGTCTGATGAATTAAAATGGTAATCTAATGAGCTCAAGATACATTTCAGAGATGATCCTGACCTCTCTGAGACCCGTGACGGAGTACGCATGCCCCTTCACCAGCTTCTTAAAGGTTACCGCCTCCATATCAAAGGCACTGGTGATCTACCAGACAAATGCACTCAAATTACGCTGGGTAACTGGATCGATAAATGTTGCAGTGTGTTTTCAGGCCTGTAGTAGGCGCTGTCAATACTCACATCAATAGAGCAGCCCAACAGTGAGCCTCTCTCCAAGGCTTTGGCAATGATGCGGTGCAAGTCTTTAGGAGCTTTACGCAGCTCGTACATCTCGGCCACTCCACCCGTGAAGTCCTCAAAGCCTTCGGTGGTGGAACCTCCTGACAGAGCTTCATAAGAGCCATTCAGCCTACAAGCATATATGCACATTTTATGGTCCCTATAACTGTTATATGCAAAGAAGAAGAAGAAGAGACTTACTTGGCATAGGCTTTTTCCAGCAAGGCACTCCAAAACTCATTTCCCTCTGCTGAGTGAACAAACATCAGCTCTTTATCCTTCACAGGCAAACGGTCATCAATCACAACGTCCACCCACTCGCCAAACTGCCAGAACTGCAGAACACGGGAAAGAAACATATTAGTAAAACAAATATTGATTGTGTGGTTTAAATATTCTGTCATTCATTAACAGTCTGCTGTTCACCTGGAAGTGGAAGATGCCAGCATACTCGTCCGTAAAGCTTTGTCCATGCGGTACAACTCTGTGAAGCAGCCTGTCGTTTAACGTCAAGGATGCAATGGCAGCTAACAGCCAACAGTCACCTGAGTGGAGAAAAATTACCACACAAAATACGGTGTCTATCGATCACATACCAACTAGCTCAACTAATGGCATGAGTTTGGGGACGGATAGATGGACTGTCTGTCTGTCTATCTATCTATCTATTCAATTTTCTGTCTATTAGTCCATCCATCCATCCATTTCATTACCTCTGTATATCTATCCTGTCATCTGTCTGTCAGTCCATCTATCTATCTATCTATCTATCTATCTATCTATCTATCTATTTCTGTTTGTATATCTATCCATCAGTCTCTCTATCCAGTCATGTCTATCAGTACATTTGACCATCCATCCATCCATTAGTCCATCCATCCATCTGTTTCATTACCTCTATATATCTATCCAGTCATCTGTCTGTCAGTCCATCTATCTATCTATCTATTTGTTTGTATATCTATCCATTGGTCTTTCTATCCAGTCATCTGTCCATTTGACCATCCGTCCATCCATCCATCCAACCAACCAACCAACCAACAAACCATCCATCGCTAAATGCATATCAACCCATCCATCGGTCTCTTTATCCAGTCATCAGTCTATCTATCTATCTATCTATCTATCTATCTATCTATCTATCTATCTATCTATCTATCTATCTATCTGTCTCTCTATCCAGTCATCTGTCTATTAGTCCATCTGTCCATCCGTCCGTTTCATTACCTCTATATATCTATCCAGTCATCTGTCTATCAGCCCATCTGTCTGTCCATCTGTCTGTCCATCCATCCATCCATCCACCCATCCACCCATTAGTCCATCAATCCGTTTCATTGCCTCTATCTCTCTATCTATCTATCTATCTCTATATGTATATCTATCCATTCATCGGTCTCTATCTATCCAGTCATCTGTCTATCTATATTTGTATATCTATCCAGTCAACTCTCTATCCAGTCATCTGTCTATCAGTCCATTTGTCTGTCTGTCCATTTATCCATCCATCTATCCAGTTGTCTCTCTGTTAATCTATCCATTCATCCATTCATCTACCCGTTTCATCTACCTCTATTTATATATCTGATAGACATCTGACTACAAACATGCACTGTGGTTACAATAATTGTTGCCAAAATACAGTTGTTTTTTTTTTACTTTACTTTCATTCAGTTTAAAAGTAAACACCTGTAAAAGCTTTTACTGTTGAAACAATAACTGTAGTAACCCATGGTGAATGTTTATATACTACAGTGCCCCATTAGGGGGAGCCCTCCACCCACAGTCAAAAAGGGGGTGGAGAATGCATTTGTACAATGAGATAACACCACAACTTCAGTACTGTACATTTACTCTGGATTAAAGCTGTTTTATCTCAAACACCCTTGTCAAAGCCAAACCCATTTGGCTGTGGAGGCCTGACCAAGCCATGAAGTTGTCTGTGTGCTAAATGAAAAGTAAAATGCATATCTGTGATAAGCTTCGCCATCCTCCTCCACCCAGTGTTTGCTGTACAAACAGACTTTGTTTGGCACTCATGAGTGCACACCCTCGCACACACATGCATGCCGTGAACGGTGGATTACAGCCAGCAATCCCAGAGTTCTCTAATGCTACACCCGTGTCTGTGTGACTCACCACTCAGGCATCGTGTTTAACCACTCCCCACCAGGAAACACACACACACACAACATCTGCCTCCTAACACACATTTCCTTTCAAAAGTGAAAACATTAATTTTGTGGAGATTAAGATTAAGATTGTGGAGAAAACATTACCAGTGTTGATCATAGCGCTATTATGAATCATATTTTGACTAAGTGGGCTTTGCCATTATTTCATTCATAAATCCACCAGTCATACAGCCAAAATATAGAACATATGCAGTAAAATAAAATGGGTGGTTCCAGTTCTGGCTTCTGATTGGTTGATACAGTGCTCCAGTAATATACACACAGTTAATCTCTCTATCAGTCTATATTTATGTATCTATCTGTTCAAAGGTCTGTCTATTAGTCCATCCATCCATCCATCTCACTATATATCTCCATTTATATATCTATCCAACTGTGTATCAGTCCATCCATCCATCCATCCATCCATCCATCAATCCGACTTTCTATCTACCTCTATTTATATATCTATCCAATCATCTATTAGTTCATTCATCTATTTCTATCAGTAAATCTACTTATCTGTTTGTCTATCCATATTGATTACATTATGTTGATATGCATGCTAATGTGCTAATCATGCTAATACCTCAGTGAGTATGTCTGTATTGCTGCGTTGGTGCAAATATATGATGCTAAACTATTTTAACTACAAAAGGGGAGACAAATTAAAGCACGTTCAGAAGACATTAGTGTGATCAAATTTGAGTGCAGTATGTGTGAAGGTCACAGACAAACTCTGTTTTGCTTGGATTGAACCTGCAGGATCACCAAAGCTACAGATAAGCGCAAATAAATCTCCTGACATTTGGTGGGCTAACGTGTACAAGCACGCACAAACATACACACCCAGTCTCATACAGTACATACTCACCTAGGGCCCCCTGGCAAATATCTGTACGTGTAGCTCCACCCACTATAAACTGAGGATTGTTTGACAGCTCCTGCAAACATTACGCAAGCAAACACAACACATAAGAGCAACACCTCAACCAGCGTCTGCTACTGTCCCTGTCAGCCTACAACAACACACTTAACGCATGATTTCACATTAACTGAATCTTTAAACATACTTCTCATTTATATGTGAGATGACATTTTGAACTCAATTTCTGTCTATGTCAAATGCAAACCAGTCTAGATACATGCAGGTATGTTTTACAGGTTGGGTACTGTCAGTTAAGCTGTGAAAATATTGTTTTAGCTTTGAGAAGGATACACAGTCCAATTAAGTTCTATTACTTTTACAATTTAAATATTGAATTAAATGTTTCAGCATATATAAACTAAACAAAACTATGCTAGAATTTAAAAAAAGGGGGGGAGCCATGTCTTAGTAGCATTGGTTTGCTTGTGGGAAATGAGAGTCTAGCTGATGTTGTTTCTCAATCTTGCTACAACTTCATTTGCTGGGCTTTTTCTACACTAATAATTAATACAACTGAAAACTGACCAAAAAAAAAAAAAAAAAAAAATGAAAGCAAGAAACTTGTCTCAGTAATTAGCACCAAGAACCAAGCAAGAACCTTGTCTCAGTAATTAACAGCAGAAGTTGTACCTTGGTTCTCACATGGGAAATAAGAGTTTGAGTCTAGCTCATGTAATTTCTCAATCTTGTTTCTCCCACTTCATTTCCTAGGCTTTCTCTACTCTAACAATCAATACGACTGAAAACTGTCAAAAAAATTAAAGCAATAAATTTGTCTCAGTAATTAACACCAGAAGTTGCACCTTGGTTCTCATATAGGAAATGGGAGTTTGAGTCTAGCTCATGTAATATCTCAATCTTGTTTCTCCCACTTCATTTCCTAGGCTTTCTCTACTCTATGGATCAATACGACTGAAAACTGTCAAAAAAAAAAAAAAAAAAAAGCAAGGACCTTGTCTCAGTAATTATCAGCAGAAGTTGCACCTTGGTTCTCATATGGGAAATGAGAGTTCGAGTCTAGCTTATGTACTTTCTCAGTGTTGTTTCTCCCACTTCATTTCCTAGGCTTTCTCTACTCTACCAATCAATACGACTGAAAACTGATGAAAAAAATGAAACCAAGAACTTTGTCTCAGTAATTAACACCAGAAGTTATACCTTGGTTCTCATATGGTAAATGAGAGTTCAAGTCTAGCTCCTTTAGTTTCTCAATCTTGTTCCTTCCACTTTATTTCCTGTACTCTTTTTTCCATCCCAATAAATAAAGGTGTCAAGTTGTGCTAAAACTAAAAACATTAGACTTATTAGCTAATTCCCATTGTTGCATCTTAACTCTAATGTGGGAAATGAGATTTCGAGCCTAGCTTGTGCAATTTCTCAATCGTTGTCCTCCTACTCCCTCTCAATCAATACGTGTTAAAATGTGCCAGAAATAATGACTATGCAGTTGTATGCAGTAGCTTGCATGCTGTTCGTATAGGCCGTGCTCTGCGACACTCACAGTAGGCCTTATCCACTGCACCCCGCGTGTTTTGGAGGAGTTTGGCGCAAGCTCCTTGAAGCCCAGTGACTGAGGCACGGCGGGGAAGCAGGGGTCCTCAAATAGCCTGCCACTCTCCAGACACTCTCTTTTCAGCTCCTCGTAGTCCTGGTTCAGGTACTTGACCGCATTGTCATTGGTTCCCATCCCTTCAGCCTGCAGGCGTTCTTTGTAGATACGCGTCGACACTCCTCCAATTGAATACATACTGTAGTGCACCAAAATAAGGCAGTAGGTATTTAAATAGATGCTTCAATCCAAAGTAAATCCCATATTTTTTTTTTTTGTCATTTTTAGGTGGACTTTACATTTAAACGATTATAGCTCATGGGTTTCTTGGTGGAATCGAACCAGCAACCTTCTGATTACAAGCCCAGAGCTTTAACCGCTACAAAAGACTCTGTGCGTATGGCAGATGGAGACTGGTTACTAGAAGCTAGCGCAAAAATAGCAGCATCATTCGACAGCACGCATTCAGTGTCTTTAAGCGTTTAGCACAAAGTGCTGCTGCTAAAAGGCTTACGATGGTTTGCTTATGGTCATCCACATTGCCATTATTAGCGCAGGCTTTTAGTCCAGCTAGCTGAGAGAAATGCCCTCCACAACAGACATCCAATTAGCGCCCTAATGAGGTTGGAGCGAGGTTTACTAATGACTGGCTACTTCCATGTTGTCTCGTAATATGGTTACCCATCATCTCAGCAGGAAAAAACTTTGCCAGACCCTGTCTACTTACATATGCAATGTTTTCACAGATGATGTCCATGAAGGGCAGTTCTCGAAGCATTAGCTAAAGAAAACCACATAGACCCAGCTAAGATAACTATGCTAGCATTGGACATTTAGTTCAGTGTCATTCCTTTGTGCAATTGCATCTACAGAAAGACAAGAGGGTGAATATACCTTAAGTTCCTTGTGATGGCCGTGAGGTTGAGGAGAAAAAGGTCATACTGGACAGTAAGAGAAATCAGTTCTTTAGTAATTTGCTAACACATGAATTCATGTTTATGTTGCAAAATGCATGTAAATATGGTACAGTGATGCTAACAGATGGCAATACACCATGGTACGCTGACACATATCATAGTGTATATCATGTATCGCATTTACATGGTAGTCCAAAGTACTTTGCCATGGTATATCTTCAAAAAACAATAGTGTTTTCACAACACATCATAAGTTGGCCATATTGGCGGCAATGAATGTAAACAATGCCAGTGAACCGAACGAAACTTGCATATTTTGCTGATAATTGCTGGCGAAAAAGATGAATTATTGGCATGTTTTGGGCTGTACTAATCGTTTAGACCAGGAAAAACATTTGGAGTACTACTATGGGATTATTTTTGTGCCAATAAGAATGAACGTAACTTTATAAAACTGAACGTAACTTTCCAAGAAACGATCAAAAATATGCCACTGCAAAAGAAGAAAAACACAATGAAAAAATGAACTCAGTCGCACGAATTTAACATGCTCTTCAAATATGCTTCATTCTTTGTTAATGATTTTCAAAGAATCGTTTTCGCGAATCATGGATTCTGAATGCGTTGCCACAGCTTTCGCTTACGCTTCGCAAATTTTCGTTTGCTGTTTTGGCACAAACCTCTCGTGGGGGCGGGCTTAACAGCGATCTACTCTGATTGGCTAATGAGCTTTTGATGGACAGTTGCTCTCTGACCTGGAAGCACAGACGGTGACGTCAGTGGCGCGCATATTGGAAAGTTGTTGCGGTGTGCAATACGTCGTGCTTTGTTTATATTAAGTATTAATGTTATTAGTATTTCTGAGTTCATTTTTTCATTTTCATTGTGTTTTTCTTCTTTTGCAGTGGCATATTTTTGATCGTTTCTTGGAAAGTTATGTTCAGTTTTATAAAGTTACGTTCATTCTTATTGGCACAAAAATAATCCCATATACTACAGACTACCAAAAGTTATAACAAAACAAGAAGAAGAGTGCAAAAAACTGTCTGAGGAATGATAGACTGTGGTTGGCCAAACTGAACCAAGATTTCCAGGGCAAGAATCTTGACAACATTCCTATTTGTTCTTATCATTTCCGGTCAGGTAGGTGAAATATTAGGCTAATATCTTAATTAATACTGCTTGTACATATATTTACCACCAACAACTTTAGTTTGTCAAAATATTGCAGTTTTCCTTCTTACTTAGTCCTTCTCTGTATGATTTAGCAGATTCCACACATTTTTTTCTGTGGTTTAAACAGCATAAATTAGCAGAACAACATACATTAACCATCCAATCCATGCTGTTGTTTACATCCGAGTATCGCCAGTATGGCTGCGTATCCAGCTAACTGACCAAATTGTGACGTAAGTGCAAACCCTCTATAGTACCATGGTAGTTTGTGGTACTTTTTTGTTGCCTGCATGTATATGTAAATGTACACATAACTGTCCATCTATATTTATGTACAGTGTGAATGAAAGGACAATGGACATTCTGGAAAAAATACAGACAAACATTTAACCAGTTTTAACCAGATTTCTTTGAGTTGCAATGGGGTAGATAATGCAGTATGTAAACACAGAATTGCCTTCCGATACTAAATGTCAGCTGACTTGTGATGTGAAAATCAATAGGCCAGACTGAGCATCAGCACTCTAGTGTTTGTTTTAGATGATGAATGAACACACCCTTAAAAACAGTTGCACATATTCACTCATGCTGCTTTATATAATGCTATTACTGTGATATTTAATTCAGTTTGAGGTAATTTTATGTTCAAATGATCACAACCTAGACAAACCGAGGAGGGTTAAGAATGTAAATATAATATAAATGGGACCACAAAACCAGTCTTAAGTAGCACGGGTATATTTGTACACTGCATAAGTCAAAATTATTGATTTTTAAAAGATTTGAAAGATCATGTTGCATGAAGATATTTTGTAAAGTTCCTACCGTAAATATATCAAAACTTATTTTTTGATTAGTAATATGCGTTGCTAATAACTTAATTTGGACAACTTTAAAGGCGATTTTCTCTGTATTTTTATTTATTTATTTATTTTTGCACCCTCAGATTCCAGATTTTCAAATAGTTGTTTCTCTGCCTAATGTTGTCCTATCCAAACAAACCATACATCAATAGAAATCTTATTTATTCAGCTTTCAGATTATGAATAATGATTCAGATTATGATAAATGATTTGTGGTCCAGGGTTACAAATATATAGATTATATGTGTGTGCGTTTGTGTGTATATATATTTATATAAATAACTGCAAGTATGATACACGCCCTAAATGCCTGAATAATTGATGTGCATTGTGCGTATAATGTGGCAGCTTAAGAATAAGATCAATTCAAAAAGAACCGTTAAAAATGACAAATACGCTATTTAAAAAATTTAATTGTTTCGTAATTTGCTGAAATATAGGGCAGAGGTTATACATTTTGACACATAACTGACACATAACGGATATCTCACAGAGTTCACACGAAAAAGTGAAGTAAAACTTACCAGCGTTTAGTTGTCACTATGGTTATAAACCCACCGGGTGTGTTTTAAAATAGCGGAAAAGACAGAATGATGAACGGACCAGTGCAGATGAGACACAACAATCAGGGGTACCGCAGTGAACGGCCACGCCCATGAGGGAGGGACTAACGAATGATTGACAGGCGAGGAATCAAATAAACAGCCTCTGCGCAGAGCGTCCCAGACCCGTAAAGGGACCGGAAGTGGCGCTTTACTGAATCCAGTCATGTACAATAACACAAATACAGTACCGTTTCAGAAGTATTTAATAATGTGCTGTGGCGACAAAACACAATGATGCACATACACTTTTTTTATTACACAGTGGTTAAGATTCTCCTTGTTCAAGGATGCTTGCAACTGTAAACGAAAATAGTGTGCCAATGTCAAACGCAATAAAATCATGCAACACTTTAAGAGTAAGACTGGTCGAAAGTGCAATAGACAATTTTAAAAATAAAAGTAAATACATATTTAAAAAAAAAAAAAAAAATAACACATGTAATCTTAATAATTCACTCTTGAGTGGTATGGTCTGGTGAAGAGTCTTCTAAATCATAGTGAAGTTCAGCCACTAAAAACACAAAGTGAAAATGTATTTATTTTCAAAATTCATTGTACTGATTTTTTTCATTTTCAAAAATGTCACTGCATAACAAACCTGCTGAAAGTCCAGCTCAATGAAGCCACTGTGGTGGGGATCAAGCTTTTTGAATACCCCTAAAAATGAGAGGAACATTCATTAATGATGCTCCAGAGCTACAGAGGGTGCTCACCCTATTATAAACAGGCCTACACCGAATCTACAGACCTTTCAGGGCCAAATCTGCTAAATTTTTAGCCAAAATATTTAATAACTAAACACTCAAGGGACTTACGGAACATCATCTCCAGACGCATGAGGCAGGCCACAAAGTTATCAAAGTCGAGAGTCATGTCTGTTTCAGCGTAACGTGCTACCAGTAGCTGAAATATAGTGTTATTAAGATTGAAACCTAGAAGAAAGAGAACACAGGCAGTGATTATTAAAATACACTTGTATCTTCGCTTGTATATTTCTACTTAAAAAAAAACAATAGAAACCATTACAGAAATTCTAATGGTTTCCACTACACATACAATTACAAACCATCAACTTTTAACCATTAAAACCATTAAAAATGATATCCTGTAGTGTCTTTTAAGACATATTCCATCAGGATTTGTCATTTTAACACACCACCAATAGAAAGTGACTAAATACCAGTAGAAACCCACAGGATCCTTTACAGTTTCTATTAAAACTTAAACAAGTTTCATTATAACCAGTTTCAAATTTTGTGATGGTGTCTATTGTTTTTCTTTTGTAAAACTTACCGGCTTCTTTCAGCGCCATGCGCATTTCTGGTGTGCTTATGGTTCCTGAATTATCCATGTCATTCTTCTTGTAAATTCCCTGGGAGTGTTATAAAATTGAGCAACGTGTCATGACGTTTAAAAAGTAATTTTAAATATATAACTGTGTTAAGCGCAATCTGTTGGATCTCTTACAAGGTATCGCTGAATTTTCTTCCACAGGGTTGCAAACTCTCCCAAACCCAGTTTTCCATTCCCACTGTCCTGAGATACAGTTAAGGGAAATTTACAATACAACACCACCAAATTCATGTAATTCCAGGTTCAAGTATACATGTCATGCTAACACAAACAGCAAAACGTAAGCAGTTGCAGTTGAGAGGATACATCCATGAGGTTGACCATGACGCGAGACGTCTCCAAACTGAAGCCGTCTGTCTTTATGTCAGTTCCTACAAAACACATAAAGCAGCTGCTTAGACTCAGACTCCTCTTTAGATCTCGGTGGAAACTTAAGGACGTAAGAGCACTTACGTTTCGCGATGATTCTGTTTAAGATAGTCGTGAGCTCCGTGGCTGAGATTTCCATGTCCTGCAGAGAGAAGTAAGTATCAGTTGCTGTGCTTTTCGAAAAATACAAATGTTTACTGCATAACAAGACGTCTCCACTTACAGCTCCAGCGAGTTTTACAAACATGCCTCTGAATCCAGAATCAACTTCACTGTCTGAGACAGTCTCCTAAAAGACGAAGTACAGTTTAAAGAAATGTTCCAGGTTCAATAAGACAGCTTAGTCTTATTTTAAAAGCTGCTTACATCAGGTAATTCAGCATCCACAGGATCATCGCATGGTCTAGGAATAAATATAAGATTATCCAATTAAAGTCAGAACCAAGTATTCAAAATAACATCTTATTGTCATACAGTAGAGAAATCTCACACAGGTGAGATACATTACAGTGTTTCAGTTTGTTTTTCGGAAAAGACACGCAGACAAAAGTCTCCGTCCTTGTTGGCTTCGAAGGTGGACGGCACGATGAGGTACTCTCCCGGCGGCAGCTTGAAACGCGTGCAGACCTCCCTCAGGTTAATGAAAGTCTCAGAGCGAGCTTTCTGTGCGTGCGTCAGGAAGAAGTTCTTATCGAGATGCACATCACGCTGACCGTGAAACTGACAGAGACAATGGCCAATAAGTCACCCAGAAAATATTTGGACAAGAGAAACACCCCACCCTTCTTTGTAGTTACACTCTTACCTGTGATGGTAACTGTGGAAGCAAACAAAAAGAAATCTTTATGTTATAATCTGGGAGTTCATACATTATAATCACAATGTTTAGTTGGCTCCTTGTGTTTCCACCCACCTCATAAATAGCAAAGCCGATAGTGTGCATGTCCTCTCCAGCTTTCCTTAGACGGCGCCGGTTCTTCTGGATCAAACCCACCACGAAACTGCAGCCCACCTCATTATCGTCTGGGTCGTCATCTTCTTCGTTCAGCTTAATCACATACTGAGGATTCATCCAGAATGTGTCTGAGAAGCAATGAATGGATGCTGTCAGCAATATTATTAAACAAACCAAACTTCATAGCAGATATGATAAAATATGCATAATTATACTGAAAATACTGAAAATACTGAATAAATTACACAATGTGCAAAAAATACCTCAATTAATGAACACTGATAGCACACAGAGACATCTATTTGATGTCTGCATTTACATCTGCAAGACATATTTTTTAGACTGTTTGCTCATCTGCAATATGTCTATAGAATCCTATCAGATGTCAAATAGATGTCTATAAGATGTGTTTAAGATGTTTATGATTTAGAATGTATGTAAAACTGTTAGACGTTTGTACACAGCAGATGCTTTCCAGATCAAATGATTTTTAACAGACATCTTGCAGACGTACATGTGCTATCAGGGAGGGGAAGTTCACCCAAAATGGAAATTACAACATGATTTACTTACCCTCAAGCCATTCTAGATGTATATGACTTTCTTCTTTCAAACAAATACAATCAAAGTTATATTTAAAAAAAAAATGTCCTGGCTCTTTCAAGCTTTATAATGGCAGTGAATGGCTGCTGAGATTTTGACGTCCAAGAAAGTGCATCCATCCATCATAAAAAGTACTCCACACAGCTCCTGGGGGGTTAATAAAGGCCTTCTGAAGTGAAGCGATGCGTTTGTGTAAGAAAAAAATCCATATTTTAAACTTTGTAAACTGTAATCTCTAGCTTCTGCTAACTGTCATATGCACATTCATGAGAGAGTGCCGTTCAAGTGGATGACGTAGGATGTAGGCATAGGGTAAGCTACGAAGTGACGAACAAAACACTGCTCACAAATTAGAAGCACAAAATAATAATTTTGATGTAAGCCAAGAGAAGACTGCTTTTCCAGTAAAAAACAAAACTTGGTTCTCGCAAGGCTAGCATATTCTCACCAGAGCTTAAATTATGCACACATCCTACGTCATCCACGGGAACGCCACTCTCTCATGAATGCGTGTACAACTGTAAGCTATAGATTATGTTTATAAATGCATCAATTCGTTTCAGAAGGCATTTATTAATCATTGACATGAGCATCTTACCTAAGATCAGTTGTAACAGTCCAACCTCCATGTTTTGATGCTGGAACAGGGATGTAAGTTAGACAAGAATATCTCTGATTGAGGTGTTGTGTTGCTGGATGTAATAATGAACATAGTGGTCGTCATTTACTCCCGACATCTGAGCAGCTGAAGACGGAGTGGATTACATTTGTTTGTGAAGGGAATGCGCCTCCCGATCTACATATATCTGTCTATGTTTACACGAATCATTCATGATCCAGCTTCACTGACAGCAGAACTGAGTATAAGGGTTTTTTTATGAATCTTTGTGATCTTTCCTAATAATGTACTAGTTAGCAAGTTTAGCGGGCTAAACGTGGCTAAAGTAAACAGGCTCGTCACTCCACAGAGATAAGAGAGGGGCGAGGCGAGAAGAGCTCATTCGCATTTAAAGCAGCCTCGACAAGAATGGGATGATTTTTGCAGAGCTGATTTTGGCAAGGTAAAAAGGGTGTTGTTTTACACAACCATTGAGAATTTTTAACCAAAGTATATTATAGACTTTTCATTAAGACCCTAAAGAATCATATCAACTTGTGGAAAATGGGCATGGGAACTTTTCATAATTCCTTTAATGAAAAGTCTATACATGCTTTGGTTAAAATTTCACTGTGGTAGCGTAAAAAACAGCCTTTTTACCATGTCAAAATCAGCTCTGGAGAAATCAGCCCATTCTATTGCATGTTCCTTTAAATGTAAACGAGCTCTGCTCACCCTGCCCCTCTCAAACGAGCCGTGCCCTGTTTACTTTAGCCGCATTTAGATGTGAAACTTGCTAACAAGCACGTTATTAGAAAAGGTGATTGCAAAGATTTATAAAAAAACCCTTATACTCACTTCTGCCAAATGATTCATGCGAACACATTTGTTTAGATCAGAAGGTGCATTCCCTTCACAAACAAAAGTCATCCACTGCATCTTCAGCGGCTCAAATGTCAGGAGTAAATGACGACCACTATGTTCATTATTACATCCAACAACACAACACCTCAATCGCTTAGGAGCCATTGTTGTCTACGTCCCTGCTCTGGCATCAAAACAATTGCTATTGGACTGTTACAGCTTATTTAGGGCAGGTCTAAGGTAAGACGCCAGTGTCAATCAAACTATCGTGTTAGCGGCCTCTGTCGGTTTGTCGTCACACAGACGAGAAGCTGAGAAAGGCTTGATTTGAAAAAGGGGAAATTATTTTTACAGATCAATTAAAAACCACTGAGTGGATTTTGTGTCATTATAGGGTAGATGTGTACACACACTGCCACACACAGCTATGTGCAAACAAGATGTAAAAGTGAACTTTCCATCCAATGACCCCTTTAAACAAACTAAACCAACTGAACTTTGTCCATGTGAATATATTTTTGCATGAAGCGATTCATAAAAAATTTGATTCCTGATGCCTAAAAGTGTGTTTGCGGTTCTTGTGCTCACAAGCATTGTTTCTGCAGCCCCCAGCGGTGGAGCCTCTCCTCCATGTGCCGTCGTGGTTGGTCACAGCCCAGTGTTTAACCGAATCACTGGTAATGGCGTCCGGGGTCAGAGTACAGATCTCTATACGAGAATAATGACTTACGAAATCTGAGAATGACATCCTAAACAGAAAGAAAACATTTTGAATTTAAAATCCAAGTGTCTAGATTAGAGTCGCACTAAATAAGCAAGTAAACCCACCAGAATTCTCCATCCTCAGCACTGGCATTCGGTCGCTCTGAAGCGGAAATACTGTTCCATTCAGATGAACTAAAGAAAAGACAAAATAAACAATTCAGATAACCATCAGTGATTCACTGATGCTATCATTTCCAATGTAGTTAGTCCTTTACAGTGGTCATGAACTGAGAAACCAAATTCCCTTGAAAAAAAAAGGGACTGGTGGTTTCTTTTGACATATTATATTATGTTATGAAACCTTCCTGTAAGTTTCAGAACTCAAAACTTTAGTTAGTCTAAAAACAGCTTATATTGAAGCCAATCTGCCAAAATGACAGGTTTATGATGTAATAGTGTGGCTAAAAACCACCTCTGCAGAAAAAGATCAATGCCTGCTTCTACATCACTGCCTGTTTAGCTCCAGCCACTGATTCACAAATTTAGTGTAAATAACGAGAGAAGCGAACGCAGGTCTATGCAGAAACCAAACGATAAAGATAGCCCAGCAGACAAGAAGACACTGTGCAGTGCCAAATTGTGGGAAAAACAAACCTTGCATAATAATGCAAGTTGCATTGCCTTGCATTGGATTCGTTTACAAACAAGGCAAAATTCGACGCTGGATTTTCAGAAAGACTGAAACTCAAAAACGGTGCTGTTCCGACTATATTGGACCCAACAGTTCGAGTAACTGTTTTAATTACATAGTCATTATTGCTTTGTTTGTTATTACAGATCGACTGATATGTACTGAGTATTTATGCATTTTCAACCTAAATTACATCAGCATCCATCTATAAAGGATGTGGGCTCTCAAACATACACAAGTGTTAGCCAATGATAGCAGTGGGCATTTACTTCCATTTCTACAATCTGCCACACCTATTCAGGCAAAGCGTTTCAGTCAAAACAGGAAAGAAAAAAGCCTATTCTAAATTATGATGTTTTTTGATGTAAAAATCTTGATAACATTTAAGTAGACCTCAGAGAACAGTACAAAATATTAAAAAAGGCTCTTTTAAAACTATAAATTCAACAGAATTCATATTGTATACTTTTGTCCACAGTCAGGGTTTTTACAAATAGGCATGTGCATTTTACACCCTTTCGCTGAGCCTTAAAATTAAACTTTTATTTGAACTGTACCTTTCAGACTGGTATAACCTCTGTTATTAATGACTCATTTCCAAATTCAACCATTAATTTATTGATTTTAATATATATCAATACACGTACTTATCACTCCAGGCTCCTGTCCACTCCACCTGTCCCCATGGGTTGCGCATACGAACCAGCTTCTCCTTGCGACCACGATAGTTCACCTGAGACAAAATAGCATGTGCTGTAACGACAAAATGTATTATATTATTTAAAAAAGAGGACTGGCAATAACTCTATTCATACCTCGGTTGCCCCTGTGAGTGAGTAAGCATGGCCTTTCACCAGCTTCTGACGGGTGACGGCTTCTGAATCAGCGGCACTAGTGATCTACGTCACAGAAATAAAAATAATAAACCAGTGACATCTGAAAATGGGCGGGGCTTATGACCCAAAAGTGATTGCTGATTGGTCAAATAATAATAATAATCCTGTTCCAACTTCAATGTAAATACAGGTAGAGGAATCTCACATCGATTGAGCAGCCCAGCAAAGCTCCAGCATCCAGGGCTTTCTGGATGATCTGAAACATGTTGGATGGCGCTTTCCTCAGCTCGTAGCTTTCAGCGATGCCTCCAGTGAAATCCTCAAAACCCTCACTGGTTGATCCTCCCGACAGAGCTTCATAACAGCCGTTTACCCTGTCAGAGGCCATAAAACACACTGTTAAGAGTTAAGAAATTACATGTACGCACATGTCTTCGAGCTTAATTTGAGAAACTATTTAAGACCTATTGTAAAGCAGTCTCATTTAGAGGAAATCCTATATAACAACATTTTTGATTCCATACAAAGATTACAATGGGCTTAATTGTTGTTTAAGACACATGAATGTCTAAGAAATTATCCATACAATAATCCACAGAATCATTTCCTTCTCTTTTATGTGATGGTTAAATATTTACTGAGTGGTTAAAGTTTGAATCTCTATAAAAAGAACTAGCTGTAAATATGCTGTGGATTTAAACCTATTAAATAACTGAAAATATTTAAGCACATACAAAGACAAAATGAAGAGAAAACTATAAAAAATGCTATATTTTGCAAAATAATCCAAATGCTGGGATGCTGGTTAGGTATGTTTTGATGCTGGTTTAAGCTGGTCCTTTGCTGGTTCATGCTGGTCCTTGACCAGCAACATGACCAGCAAAAACCAGCAAAGGACCAGCTTAAACCAGCTAAGGACCAGCATAAACCAGCAAAAGACCACCTTAAGCCAGCATCAAAACATACCTACCAGCATATGCTGGTTTCTTCACCAGGGTAAAGTGAGATTCGTGGATTGATTCTGAGATTTTCCGAATGCATCGCCTTTATGAAGGATTATTTGAGGTTAATGTGTAAGGAACAGGAAGCAAGCAGAATACGACTGTTTCTAAAGCTTGCAGTGCCATCTGCTGTTAAAAACGAAGCTCAGAATAGATTCGAGAGAGAATCGCGAAGCATTCGGAAAATCTCAGAATCGATGCTTGAATTCTCGATTCGCGATTATGTATTTTCACAGCCCTATTAAGGACATCATCTCACCAAACAGGTAAACTCAACGACTCACTAGTCGCTTTCACGGCCTAATAGAGGGCTCGCACTTACGACACGACACGTACATTCTTCTGCTAATTTATGCTGTCTAAACCAAGGGTAAAGGGTACTAAGAGAAGCAGGAAAGGGTGCAGTATTTTGACAAACTAAAGTTAATAGATGGAAAAGCAGTTTTAATTAAGGTATTCGCCTAATATTTCACCTACCTGACTGAAAATGTTATGAACAAACACAAATGTTGTCAAGATTCCTGCCCTTCAAATCCTTTTTCAGTTTGGCCAACCACAAACGCCTTTTGTTCAGTCTCCTTGATTTAACTTTTGTCAGTCTATAGTACCCCAAATGTTTTTCCTAGTCTGACCAATTAGTACAGCCCAAAACATGACAATAATTGACCATTTTCAGCAGCAATAATCAGCAAAATATGCAAGTTTCATTCGGTTTAGTGATGACGCATCGTGAAAACACTATTTAGGGTTCAAAATTAATAAATTGTGTCAGTATTTGAAGATTATTATGATTAACAAAACATGTTAGAGTCATGTAGAGAACTTTTGTTGGTCACAGAGCTTATTTTCAGTAACAATCCACAGCCAATGGAAAAATCAGGATGGGTTTTGGTCAAAGGAACCAGGTTGGCTTAAAAAAAAATGTCATCACTGCAGAACTGCGTTTCACCCCTATTATAAATGCTCATGGATGTCACAGCCCCTGGGCAGGGCCATTCCCATAGTTCACATGTACGTTCCAAAATTAGTAGGCCATTGGCTGTAAATACACTCTTACGCACAACAAAAGCAACAAACAACACATGGTTGACATTATGTGTTCGGATGGCAATGATTAACCCTAAAGAATGAGAGTAAGAGAGAAGTATAGAGCAAGAGAGTGAAAAGCTACTTGCAAGACGGGGAGTTTAAGTTCAAAACACAGTACACAAAATGACACACCCTTATTCCAAGAATGCACCTGCTGTGGGTAAAGCCTGCTGTGTCTATATGCAAAGCTCAGTAACAACCAGATCCAGACAATATGTGTGGGCATTTTCCACACTAGTCTTTTAATTATAAATATGTGACCCTGGACCACAAAACCAGTCATAAGTTGCACGGGTATATATGTAGCAATAGCCTACAATAGACTGTATGGGTCAAAATTATAGATTTTTCTTTTATGCCAAAAATCATTAGGATATTAAGTAAAGATCACGTTTCATGAAGATATTTTGTACATTTCCTACCATATTTCTGTAAATATATACAATAATAATATGCATAACTAAGAACTTCATATGGACAACTTTAAAGGTGAATTTCTCAACTCACATTTTTTTGCACCCTCAGATTCCAGATTCTGATTTTCAAATAGTATCTCAGACAAATATTGTCCTAACAAACCATACATCAATGGAAAACTTATTCATTTATGTAGAAATCGTAAAAAAAAGAACCTTATTATTTTTGTGGTCCATAGTCACGTATGTTAAATGTATTAACATATTAAATTAAAATAAATTTACAAAAACAAAAAAAAATTGATTGTCAGTAATAATTAAATTCACTTGACAGCCTTAAAGAGAACAAAGATATATATTTTTGTTTATTCTTAGAAAGCATGTTTCACTGAAAAGCTGACTTTCTGGTTGAGCCGGTTCTGACTTAACTACTGTGAGCACACAAAAACACAAAAAACAACACAGACTAATACTAACTTAGCATAGGCCTTCTCCAGCAGGGCGCTCCAGAACTCGTTTCCCTCAGCAGAGTGAACAAAAACCAGCTCGCCATCTTTCACCGGCAGCCGATCATCAATGACAACATCCACCCACTCGCCAAACTGCCAGAACTAAAGGATAAAGGTACAGGGCACAGACTCACATTATCTGTTCAATCTCAAAACGGGTGTCAAACTGCAAAGACACCCACATACAAACTTAACACACATTAGAGTCAAAATCTGCAATACTTTTTGGTACACCTATACTTTTGGACATGAACTGTTTTATGATGGTTTTTAAACATATACTATATACTATGGTATTACCGTGCACACTACCAAAAGTTTTAATGTTTTTGAAACTTTTGCTCACCACGGCTGCATTTATTTGATCAAAAATACAGTAAAAACAGTAATATTGTGAAATATTTGTACAATTTAAAATAACTGTTTTCTATTTAAATATTTTTAAAATGTGATTTTTTTTTTTTTTTTTCCTGTGATGCAAAGCTGAATTTTCAGAATCATTACTCCGGTCTTCAGTGTCACATGATCTTTCAGAAATCATTCTAATATGCTGATTTGCTCCTTAAAGAACATTTATTATTATTCTCAATGATGAAAATAGTTGTGCTGCTCAATATGTCTTCATATCAAAACCATGATGAATAGAAAGTTCAAAACAGCATTTATTTGACATATAAATCTTTTTTAACATTACAAATGTCTTTAGTGTCACTTTTGATCAATTTAAAGGTATAGTTCACCCACAAAATAAAATTACCCCATGATTTACTCACCTTCAAGCCATCCTAGGTATATATATGACTTTCTTCATTCAGACGAATACATTCAGAGTTATATCCTTGCACTTCCAAGCTTTATAATGGCAGTGAATGAGTGTCGAGATTTTGAAGTCCAATAAAGTGCATCCATCCATTATAAAAAGTACTCCAAGCAGCTCTGGGTGGTTAATAAAGGCTTTCTGAAGCGAATTCATGCATTTGTGTAAAAAATATCTATATTTAAGGCTTTATAAACCGTAATCTCTAGCTGGAACGCCACTCTCTCATGAATGTGCGTACAACAATCAGCAGAAGCTAGAGATTACGCTTTATAAAATTTTATATGTGGATATTTTTCTTACACAGAAGGCCTTTATTAAACCCCTGAAGCTGTGTGGAGCACTTTTTATCATGTATGAATGCACTTTATTGTGCTTCAAAATCTCAACAGCCATTCACTCCCATTATAAACTTGGAAGAACCAGGAACTATTCCTTTAATTAATAATTATTTTTTTACTGACTCTTACTGAACTTTTGAATGTTAATACCATGATTTAGTCATGTAGTACAGTACTACTATATTTTTCTTAGATATGTACTGTATTACCACATTGTATTTTATATGGTACAATGATTTTTTTGGACATGAACTCTATATTACCAATATGTTTTTGAACCCAGACTATTGTTTTCATTTATGAAAATGTACTGTATGGTATTACCATGTTTGTTTGTCATGGGAATACCATGTTTTCCAAACATTCACTACAGTACTACACCACAGTATTGTAAGGAGTGTTATACATTTTTGAATACTAATATAATTATAAAAGCACTGAGCAGCACACCACTGCACAAAAATAATGTTCATGTTGTTCATTAACATGCTAACACTATAACACAAAGTGACACATTTACTGTAACAGTATAACTTGCAGATACCTGAAAATGGAAGATTCCAGCATAATTGTCACCAAAGCCCTGTCCAGCAGGCACGACTCGTGCCAGAACGTCTTCATTTAGGGTCAGAGAAGCAATGGCCGCTAGCAGCCAGCAGTCACCTGAGAGAAGGCGACACAGGAAGTGAGACTGACTGCGTTTTCCACCGCTCTGTGGTTTAGCTAAAACAAGTCATGCCTGCTTTCACTAAAATCTTATAGATATGGAAATGAAATTACATATACTGGCATTTGGAATGCAAAAAGAAACTATGACCGTTTTTACTGTTTGATATTCAAAACGCCTGAAGACAAGCAAGAACAGACACATCTGAGGCACACAAATGAAACTCATGATTGAGCAAGGCAGCCAATGAGCGCCATTGTGGTTTTCGTGTCACGCCAAGTGGTGAGCTGCAAATCTGAGACAGGGAGATGCATTTCGAAAATGCAGAGAGTTTGATTCTGCCCTCAAATGACAACAGGCCGCTTTTCCTGTAGTCTGCCACATGTATCCCATTAAGTCTGCGTGAATGATTCTAATGCAGAAACTTTACAGGAAAAATGCAGCCAAGTTCTTCTTTCTTTAACTGCAGCCTTTATTAGCAAAAGCAGTTGTGTGCAAAAACCCTCTGGCTAGTTTTTAGGTTTGGATGGCTTGCATTATGTGTTTGGCAAAGCCATTCAGTCAGCGGTAAACACAACAACAGGAAAGACTGAGGCAAAAGAAGGTGAGGTTATGTATAGAAGGGAAGGTTACTAAAGTTACTAGTGTAAAGCTTCAAACTGTTTAGGCTTTTGAAGAGTGGATCATTTTATTTTATTTTATCTTAAATTAAGTTTTTGCATAATAGTATATTATACTATTTAAAGAGCCGAAAAGCTATAGAAAGATTTAAATGCTATGAGTCTCAAGTACTATCTACAGCGCTTTGCAAAAGTATTCATACCCCTTGATTTTTTTTACGACAAAATTGTAACATATACTATACAACTGTAATAAATAAAAAAAAACTATACTATTATAGTATTTACTAATATTTTTTATCCGCTTTTTAGATTTTCCATTTTTTTACTTCGAGTTTTTTCAATTTTTGTTTTTGTTGTATTATTTTTAATTATTACTTTTAACTTTTATTATTACTTCTAATTTAAACTATTAGCGGAAATGTAATTTATTTTAGTTTTAGTAAATTGTTCATCTAATATTCAGCTTATCTTAATTTGAAAAAACACTTTTTAAATAGTTTAGTTTTAGTTAACAATAACAACGCTGTAATTAGCCCTAGGTTAAATGCATCCGTCAAATACTGACCCACCCTTATTCTAGGAATTGCATTGTGTGAATATTTGCTTGTCAAGTTCACAATGAACCTTCCTAGAATTAATAATGGGCTTTACCAGAGTTACAAGTAAGGCCTATTATACAAGTAAATATGTTTATCAAAGTAACATAAATTACCGCCTTCATTAGTTATTCATTCAAGAAACATATCACTTCAGTGAAATCCAGTTTTACCCGTTTTCTGTTTCAGTCAAATCACACCAAAAATCTAACATTCACGTGTAAATGCCAGTTTAAAACACCTTTTTTGTTGTTGCTTACAAACTATACTATGGCTTAAGGTTCAAAGTCCAAAATGCTAAAGTTAACGTTTTTAAGAAAAGCAATAATTTTCATCTTACATTCAAAGTAATGGTTTAAATCAGTTGATACCTTTTATAACGAAACAAAGGTTACCTGACAGAACATTTTCACAGTGTAGATTGTGCTAGTATAAGCTAAGTTTCTACTGATGCAGTTAAAGCGTTTAGCACACTGTTTTGACTTGTTTGAAGAATTACGATGAGGAACAAAGAGCAAGAAGAGATCTATGACTCAGTGTGTTATTGCTGACTTGAAGACACATTTAGACAAACAAGGAGGATTAACCAAGAATCTCCTAATTTGTTTCTTCCAGGTAGATGACTGTTTTAAGCTTTTACCCAAAGCTCCTTGACAGATATCCGTCCGTGTAGCTCCACCGACGATGAATTGTGGTTTTGAGCACAGCTCCTGTAAAAGACACCAACAACAACCTGTTTAAAAAGCAGAATTGGGCTAATAGTGTCAACACATGAAAAGGAAAGCACATGGGACCCACACACTGAGATTACATTCATATGCGGGTCCATATACCATAATTATAAAATATATTTACTCAGCTGTTAATCTGACCACCTGGCTAAACTGAATAAACAGAAATCGGCTGCGAATAGAAATCGAGTAGCTATAGCAACAATACGCTGCTAGGATCATTATCGGACGGAACACATTGACAGGACATCACATAGACAAAATACACATTTACATATATCAGAAAAAAATTGTACAACTTGGTTTAAAAGGCTTTCAGACTTTTGGCTTTAAATGAGTATTTAGGCCACACGAGCTGAACTCCGCAATTTCTACTCTGGTCTGCAGAAGAGTTTCTAAAGTTGGACTGTTTGCTACGCCGCTAAAACGCAACGCTCAAGACGCGACCCTAAAAAAGCAAGACGCAACAGCGAAGACGTCAGTCTGACGCATATGCAGCCATACAGAAGTAATTAAAAACAGCGAACAAACGCGACTTGTGCAAAGAAAGATCTACGAAAACTCCCTCGTTCGTAAAGATAACGGTCCAGCATAAACGCAACTTCAATATAAATTTAAACTGCATGGTTTTCCGTCTAATCATTGGCAATGAACGAACGATGCCCTTAATATTAAAACGTATGATACTGAAAGCATACCCCAGGTCTTTTCCATGATATTCCTCTGGTTTTGTACGAGCTGGGTCCGAGTTCTTTAAAGCCCAGGGATTCGGGTGCGGCTGGGAAATACGAGTCTGTGAACAGGGACCCACTGCTGAGACACTGGCTCCTGAGCGCCTCAAAGTCCTGGTTGAGGTATTTGGTGGCTTTGGCGTTAGTTCCAAACCCTGCAGCCTGCGCTCTCTTCTTGGCCAGGGTAGAGGCGACTCCCGACATTTTCCACTTGTGAAGAGCCCAAAAAATCAGAGAAATGTAAAAATGTCTTGATCCTTCAACTTAGTTCACTGTGACTCTCCGCCCCAAACTTTTCAGGCGTGGTCATGAGCGCGTAATTGCGCGTTTTTACGCACATAGTGAAGAACAGGAAGAAGTGCGCTCGCTGCTATATAGGCTAAGAAAACAATAACATGTCATATCTGACATGTTATGAGTTATGAGACACGGGTTGTTGTTGCATTTAGTATTATACTACAAAATAAATATTAACAATTATTTATGTTTTAAAGAAAGTTATTTCGCCTATTGTTTACATAAAATAGTTATTTTATCACACAAAACTTGTTGACTAAGTTGGCAATAGCATGTTGGACAAACAGCGATGTCAATTTCATTTTAAATTAATAATGGATTTTGCAGTGTAAATGGGCTACTTTTGCGTACAGAACTTTCGTTTATTCTGACAATTTCTTCCTAACGGTAGAGATTAAGCTAAATACTCGATTAGCTGCACAACAGCGCCATCTGCCGGATATATAAAGTCAGTTCAGCCAGAGCGTGCATCTATAAATGTTTGGACATAGCCCGCTAATGTATTTTAATTAGCTGTAACCAAATTGTATGTAATTTAAGCATTTGTTTCCTTACTTGAGCACCGAATTACATTTCTTTTAAAATATGGCACTACTGTATAGAAAATGCAAACATGCATTTTTTTTTTTGTCGCAGCGTTAGCCCAATCGAAATAAGGAAATAAAAAATAGATTATGCCAACGCTGGTTTGTCTCTGTAGGGTTTTGCAACTTTCCCTTGTTGTGGGGTCAGTTGCAACATTTCACTTTGTATATTCAAGTGTAAATTGTACGTATGTTATCATATGTACACGCTGCAATGTGGGTGAGTAGCTGACAAGTGTGGCTTTATTGTATTAATCTTTTGTCTTTCTAATACAAACAGTCCCTGAGAAACTAAAGGAAACCCAAAAAATGTTGCAACCGTCCCCGCTCCCCCTAATGTTACAGTACTGCTACAACAACGTCATTTTGTGACAACATTTTGAAAAGGGTCGTTTATCTGCTCCGTCATGCACAGTGCATAAATGAATGAGGTCAATATGGAAATGGTTAACTTGTTCAAAGCTCAGAATCCCACTGAAATACTTTAGGATGAGGAGTAGAAGCTGCTGTTAAAAAAAACTATATCTGTGGTTTTGAATGTGAATGTTAACCAAGCATATACGGATGTGGTGTTTGTGTGTTTGGCCATATAATCTAGATTAAAAAAAAAACAAAAAAAAAAACACTTTCATAATTTTTTATAGCTGTTGGGTAAACAAGGTAACACAGTGAAGCCACGTTGGCGTTCAGGTAAGAGTTAATTATATAAGTCAGACTGTAACAACAAAATGACAGTTTTGGGGATGCTGTTTCTGACTTTGGTCCCTGCAGCCCAATGGATCAGAAGATCAGTGCTCTTGCGAATAAGGTGAATTTATAATTTACTAACAGTGTTTATAAGAAAGACATTTATATAAATTCGTATATACCCCATATAACCAAATATTTATTTATTTTTTATTTATTATTATTATTATTTTTTATGTTACATTTTTTTCTTTACCAGCAATACATATCAGAGAGTGATATGGACCCACATTTCAACTGATCTCTCTAATTAGACCGTTGGAAGTTTGTAAGTCTCACGGATCACATTAATGGATACTATGAATTAATGCACAACAATTTTAAATTATAATTAAACAGTCATAATTATAAAGCCACTGCTGTGGTCATCACTATCCTCTTGAAACTGTACCAGCTGGATGGCAAAAACTATGCTAATAGAATATTAAAAGTAATTGGAATCAAACAATAACTATCCACGGCAAAAGAGTTTTGAGTGAGGAAAAGAATGGTTCACTGGCTTTACTGGCAGAGGGATACAGTGAGCATTCATAAGAACAAGGTCAATCTGCATACATTGGGAACAACAAAACTACAGGCTGGCAGAGGGTGACGCACTCAAATGTCACTCACAACCACAGGATGACATTAAGTAACCTGCAAACATAAAGCCACTCAACAGCAACGTGAAAGCATGAAAGTTGCAATTAAAAATCAGGGTTATTCCACCAAATATTGATTTCTGAACTCTTCCTAAAAGAAAAAAGATATATATATATAGTATTGTGTTGTTTAAAAATGAATATGAACTTGCTTTCTTTGCATTAATTGCATCTTCTTTTCTCTTTCTCTCCCTTTTTTTTTTTTTTTTTTTTTTTTTTTTTGTTTGCAAAGCTGCTCTAAATAGCAATATATTTATTTGGACTTGAAATATTGTCAGTAGTTTATAGAACTAAACAAAAATGGTAATTTTACTCAAATACATACCTACACTCTTAAAAATAAAGGAATTCACAGCGATGCAATAGAAGAACCATTTCTGGTTCCACAAAGAACCGTTCAGTCAAACGTTCTTTAAAGAACCATCTCTTTCTTACCTTTTTTTTATAATCTGAAGAACCTTCTTTCACCACAAAGAACATTTTGTGAAACAGAAAGGTTCTTCAGATGTTAAAGGTTCTTTATGGAACCATTTAGACAAAGAACGTTCTTCTATGGCATCGTGAAGCACCTTTATTTTTAAGATTAATAGTAAAATCAGACAAACTGATAATTTCGCAGCGGCCTCCTATTTTTTGTCCAGACCTGAAGTAATTTAAGAATTCATTTCCAAAATTAAAACAAGGGAATGAATTAGTAGGCCTACACCATGACCACGATTTAACGAAATAAGATTAAAATGGGGGAAATAATTAAGAACATGTGGCCGCAAAAAAAGTTGTGAGAACCAGTTCTTAATTACTGGCCACGATATGTTGTGCAAAATATGTCGTTTTTTTTTTTTTGTTGTTGTTGTTGTTTTTTTTGATCCGTCTTTACAGATCGCTAAAACGTCTCTTCTCCATCACCACCAGAGGGTGCAATTTAACAAGTATAAGCTGACATATGAACTAGACAAGGGGTGGCGAACGTCGGTCCTGGAGAGCCGCAGCCCTGCATAGTTTTGCTTCAACCCTAATCAAACGCACCTAAACAAGCTTATCGCGGTCTGAAGTGTTACTAGAAAGCAACAGGCAGGTGAGTTTTAATTAGGGTTGGAGCTGAACTCTGCAGGGCTGCGGCTCTCAGGACCGGAGTTCGCCACTCCTGAGCTAGACCCTCCTTTCCAGTATACATAATCAGACTTTAGCCTACAATTTTCTACTTTTTCAATTAGCGCGTATTTCTTTTGAGCATTCGTTAGCACACGTGATCCATAGTTAGCAAATTTCCTTTGGCCCGGATCTGGCCCAAACCTACAGATAAAGTGTGGCCCAGATTAGTATTTGTTCGCCTGCCCAAAATTGGCCTATATGTTTTTAGCCAGAATTGAACCAGACCAGAGCCATAACTCTGCCTATCATGAGCCACGTAATACATTTTTATCTGGCCCATATATGGGTCTTATGTTTCATTTTAGTAAGGCTGAGTTCTGTTAGGACCTCACTGCCCTAATGTGGCCCACGTGCGGCTGACTGTATATGTAAAATTCATATTAACTAGAGAGTAAATCACACACTCAACAACAAAAATGTGATAAAATAATTTATTTTTGTCAGTGCAGGTTAAATGCGCTTTACAGTTACTCAGTATTGAGTTAGAATATTCTTATAAATATATAACACATATATTTAACATTACAATTTCAGTTGGAATCAGTTTTTAAGAATATAAAACAAACACAGTTAATATTTAAACCAAAAATTATGAAATTGACAAATCTGAGTTGGAATCCGTTTTTAAGAATATTCAACAGATATACATTTAGCATTCAAAAAAAGTATATTAAATGGACAAATTTGAGTCGGAACCAGTTTTTAAGAACAAATAACATTAAACTCGAGTGTTGAGAAGAAAGGTGTTGAGAAGAGAAGAGAAGAGTTGCTTGAAAGTGTGTTGGTGTTATTAATGCTGCAAACTGTCTAATGGGGGTCAGCAATGCACTGTTGTTTATTCATTCTCTCTTTCCTCCCACCATCTCGTTCTCCAGACAGGTGCAGCCACTTTGTTAATTTTAATGTCTTTATCTGAAGCCCTTCCAGTCAGGGGATTCTGCCTGACAGTACCTACAGTAAAGAGAAATTTAATAATTATTATCAGTAGCACAATCTGAAAGGTAGATCTGCAGGATTACACTAAAAATCAAAATGCTGAACAGTGTGAGATAACCAAATACATTATATAATCAAGTTGTTACATTTTCATTTTTTTTTTTCAAATTATACTTACTTTTTACTTATTACAGTTGCAATCGAAATTATTCAACCCCCTTGACCTGCAAGACATTTTGCTGCAGAGAACAAAATTTTGTGAAAACAATTCAACAAAGCCATCAGTACACTAGTAGAGAAAGTTTATTCATACACATTTGAGTAATTTTGAGAACGTAAGTTGATGACTAATGAAAGAAAATTAAATTGGCTCTAAACATTCATGTTCAAAATTATTCAACCCCCAAAAGTAAAATCTGGTGCAGAATCTTTTATTCCTTAAAACCACCAATAAACGCTGTTTGGAAGTGCTTAGAAGCTTCTGTCACCTTTCTACTGCAATCTTGGTCCATTCCTCGCCCGTAAAAGCTTTCAGATCACTAATAATCTTTGGTTTTCACATTACCACTGCTTTTTTCAAATTCAACCAAATATTTTCAATGAGAATTAAATCTGGAGACTGAACAGGCCACTCAAGAACATTCTATGACTGATCCCTGAACCAAGCGTAAGTAGATTTGGATGTATACTTTGGGATGGCTGTCCTGCAAGAAAGTCCACTGATCATCAGCTTCAGTCTTTGCATCAAAGGCATCACAATTCTTGCCAAAATGGCCTGATACTTCAAAGAATCCAGGATGTCCTTCATACAGTCATGTTTTCCACTTCCTGCTAAAGTAAAACAACCCCATAACATGACTGATCCACCTCAGTGTTTGACAGTGGAGATGGTGTTCTTCTGCTTATAAGTTTTGCCTTTTTTGCACCAGACATACTGCTGATCCACAGGTCTAAAACGTTCCAGATTGGTTACATCACTCCATAAATCATTCTTCCAGAACTCTGCAGGTCTATCCAGATGAATTTTCGGATGTTCAAGTCTGTCTTTTTGTTCTTCTTGGGCAAGAGTGGTATTCGGCAAGATGCCTCAACATGAACGCCATACTTGTCTTGTGTTCATCTTATACTCTGCATTGAAATGTTTTTCCTCCTTTTGTTGGGTCATCTTGCAAGTATTTGGCTGTACACTGCAGGTTTTTCTCAGTTACTCTGATCAAACATTTTATGACATTGTGCTTTTTTGTTCAACACCACCAGGTTTTCTGGTACAACACACTTTAATCTAAAGCAACTTTTAAATGTCTTGGAAATCTTCATACAGCCTTAGACTTTATAATATAATAAAACTATTTCTTTTCAGGTTTTCTTCAGGTTTTCTGGTACAACACACTTTAATCTAAAGCAACTTTTAAATGTCTTGGAAATCTTCATACAGCCTTAGACTTTATAATATAATAAAACTATTTCTTTTCTATAGCTTTTGTGAGAGCTCTGTTGATTTTACCATTTTGCTACTCAACTTCAGCTAACTGGACAAACTGTATGTATGTGTAACAGCTCAAGCTTATTCTGTTTTTTAATAGAGTTTCTAAAGGCTTAATTGTGTTTTAAGACAATTCTGTTCCCCACCATAAAAATAACTGACTAAAAAACAGCAATGTTGAACAGGGGTTGAATAATTATGACATACCTGTGTTATTAAAAAAATCAAAAACTCAAAGACATTACATTATATATTGACATTATCACTTTTAATATACCAGTAATCTGTTAGAGATGCAATTTTTATAAAGTCCTGGATCTTCACAAAAGCTTGTATTTGTAAAGTACTATAGTCTCTGGGGGGTTGAATAATTTTGATTGCAACTGTATATATTATTCACACAATGGCAACAAATTATTCATGATTATCTCATGAATTCTTTTTCATCTTTAATATTTTCTTTCCTACTGCTAATATAAAGTCCAAGTTTTGTGGGCATTCACACAAACACCATTTACTAGGCAATACTTATACTTGAATATCAATTGTGTTTGTTTTATATTCATAAAAAAATGATTCCAACTCAAATTGTAATATTAAATATATGTGTTATATATTTATAAGAACTTTTCTAACTGAATACTGAGTAACTGTTAAGCACATTTAACCTGCACTGACAAAAGTAAATTATTTTATTTACATTTTTTTTGTTGAGTTTGTGATTTACTCTCTAGTTAATAACAAGTTTACATATACAGTCAGCCTCATGTCGGCCACATTAGGGCAGTGAGATCTTGATAGAACTCAGCCTTACTAAAATGAAACATAAGGCCCATATATGGGCCACATAAAAATGTATTACTTGGCTCATGATAGGCGGAGTTATGTATGTATATATATATATATATATATATATATATATATATATATATAAGAGTTCAGATGCAAAACCAGCGAAATCCATCCGACGTCTTTCTTTAAAACATGCATTTTTATCAGGCTCAGATGTATATGTGTAATGCCAAGCCAGCAGAGGGAGCCGTCTCCCGAATACTGACTGCACGCTCCCTCTGCTGCTTCTACTGCTACTTCCTGTTTGGCAGTATTTAAGGACTCACCATGTGCTCACACGTCGCGAAGTATTGCCAGTTTACCTGCCTTACCGAGCGTTTTTCTGATTATCCTGATTTGCTTACACGTGTATGATTCTGCTTTGTTTTCTGACTGCCGCTTTCTTGGATTTCCCCTATTGGATAGTTTGCCTGTGTGGATTGCTATTACGGTTTGACTATATTGCCTGGTTTATCACTACGTTTACGGATTACCCCTGGACTGTTGAAAGATTGGACTGCTTTCTGGTTACCGACCCACTGCCTGGCTACACGTGTATGTTTTCTGTTGTTTGCAATAAACTTCCGCAAATGGATTCTAACGCCGCCTCAGCGTCATCGTTACAGAATACTTCGCCTACCTTGAATCCAGCGGAGGTCTCCAACTTGCAAGCAGCATTCGCTTACCAGAGCGAGTTATTAAAGAGTTATCAGGAGCAACTCGCGAAGCTACAATCAGTCAACGAACACCTGACGCACTACATACGATCTCTGCCTCCTCCCATGCCTTCAACGGTAAGCTTCGCTCTTCCTAACAAATTTGACGGCACGGCTGAGCAATGCAAAGGTTTTGTTCGTCAAGTGAAGCTGTATTTTGAATACCAACAAGACCGTTTTGAATCAGAGGAGAAGAGATGTGCGTTTCTAATGACTCTGCTTACAGGAAGAGCTTTAGATTGGGCTTCAGCTGTATGGGACGCTGACCCTCAACTCAAGAAATCTGTTGAGTATTTTCTGCTACAAATTCAAGAAGTGTTCGAATATCCCGCAGGGGGCAGGGATATTTCGACGCAACTCATTCACGCCAAGCAGGGTAACCGTACAGCAGCGGAGTATGCGATCGAGTTTCGTACTCTGGCAGCCCAGAGTGGATGGAATGATGTTTCTCTTAAAGCTATCTTCTACAACAGCTTAAACATCGATTTGCAAACCGAGCTGGCCTGCCGGCGAGAGAATTCATCATTTTCTGAACTCATCAACCTCACTATCAAGATCGACAATCTCATGAGGCAGTCACCCAAGCAACGCTCAAGCAAAAGCAACCGGCACATGTCTTCAATCTGTGATCCAGCAACGGAACAAATACCGTCCGAACCCATGCAACTTAACGCCTCACGATTGACTGAAGAGGAACGGGTTAGACGTCGTCTAAACCATCTGTGTTTTTACTGCGGTGGACCAGGCCACTGTAGCATCGGATGTTCACTCAAGTCCAAGAATTCATCAGGGGTAAAAATCAAAAATCTCTCGTTGCTACAGTATAAATCTCTGACATTGCCGGTTACCATAAGAACTGATACTCTCTCTCTTGATCTTACAGCGATGATTGACTCTGGGGCCGCACTGAATCTTATTAACAAGGACATCGTCAAGAAATATAACATCCCCACTCAACCATGCATACCACCCATCCAAATCAAAGCCATCAACGACACCCTCATCGACCACGGCATCCACCATCAAACCAGAACCATAACACTACAGATTGGTTTACTTCACCAAGAGAATATCACCTTGTATGTGGTTGATTCACCCAAGTACGAAGTCATCCTCGGATTCCCCTGGCTCTCCATCCACGATCCGGACATCTCCTGGTTCCAGGGGGAACTGACTCATTGGTCACGATTCTGCATGGAAAACTGTCTCCTCGCTCAACCACAACCATGTCTCACCACGAGCATCGAGAGTCCCGACACCCAGGTAAAGATCATCATTCCTAATCACTATCAAGACTTATCTGAGGTGTTCAGCAAGACAAAAGCCACACAGCTTCCTCCACACCGTCCCTAGGACTGTGCAATTGAATTACTGCCCAACGCCATGCCACCCAAGAGTAAAGTTTACCCGTTGTCACGGATGGAGGATCAAGCGATGGAGGATTACATTGAGGAGGCACTTGAATCAGGTTTCATCCGTGTGTCAACATCCCCTGCAGCAGCAGGGTTTTTCTTCGTAAGCAAGAAGGATGGTGGGTTAAGGCCATGTATTGATTATCGAGGACTTAACAACGTCACGGTAAAGTTCCGTTACCCTCTGCCTCTAGTACCCCCGGCCCTAGAGCAACTACGGGAGGCCACCATTTACACCAAACTTGACTTACGAAGCGCATACAACCTCATCAGGATCAAGGAGGGGGACGAATGGAAGACTGCATTTCTCACCACCAGGGGGCACTATGAATACCAGGTGATGCCGTATGGGTTAGCCAACGCCCCAGCTGTCTTCCAGTCCTTCATTAACGAGATACTTAAGGACTTCTTGAACAAGTTTGTAATCGCCTACATTGATGACATTTTGATCTTTTCCAAGTCTGAAGCAGAACACATCTCCCATGTACGTGCTGTACTATCTCGCCTGCTGGACCACCAACTGTATGTCAAGGCAGAAAAGTGTGAGTTTCACGTCCACCAGACATCCTTCCTCGACATCAATGTCAGCCTCACCTCAGGTTACCATCCGCAAAGTAATGGGCAGGTAGAGAGATTAAATCAGGAGATCGGTCGTTACCTGCGTACATACTGCAGCAGAGAACAGCACAGATGGTCAGAGTTCCTTCCCTGGGCCGAATATGCCCAAAACTCACTCACCCACTCTTCTACAGGCCTCACCCCCTTTCAGTGTGTCCTGGGGTTTCAGCCCCCCATGTTCCCGTGGTCTGGTGAACCCTCTTCGGTACCGGCTGTCGATGATTGGATTAAGCGTAGTGAGAGGGTGTGGGACAGTGCTCATGTGCGTCTCCAGCGGGCCGTAAGGAATCAGGAGATCCAGGCCAACAGACGTCGCCTTCCACACCCTCCCTACCAACCTGGACAGCGGGTCTGGCTCTCTACAAGGGACATCAAGCTGCGGCTGCCCAGCAGGAAGCTCAGCCCAAGGTATGTAGGCCCATTTAAAATTCTTAAGAGAATTAATGAAGTTACATACCAGCTTGAGCTTCCTCCTAACTACCGTATCTCTCCCTCCTTCCATGTGTCGCTCCTCAAACCGGTCCACCCGGAGGCTGACCCCGGCCAGATGGCCCCAGAACCGCCGCCACCCCTGGATGTGGACGGCTCACCTGCATATCGGGTGAGGGAGTTGCTGGACTCTCGGCGCAGAGGGGGTCAGCTCCAATATTTGGTGGACTGGGAGGGCTATGGACCTGAGGAGAGGTCATGGGTAGCCGCCAACGACATTCTGGATCCGTCTCTCACGGAGGAGTTCCACCGAGCCAGACCCGATCGTCCAGCACCACGACCACGGGGACGTCCTCGCCGAGCTCCAGGAGTCGCTCCTAGAGGGAGGGGTACTGTAATGCCAAGCCAGCAGAGGGAGCCGTCTCCCGTATACTGACTGCACGCTCCCTCTGCTGCTTCTACTGCTACTTCCTGTTTGGCAGTATTTAAGGACTCACCATGTGCTCACACGTCGCGAAGTATTGCCAGTTTACCTGCCTTACCGAGCGTTTTTCTGATTATCCTGATTTGCTTACACGTGTATGATTCTGCTTTGTTTTCTGACTGCCGCTTTCTTGGATTTCCCCTATTGGATAGTTTGCCTGTGTGGATTGCTATTACGGTTTGACTATATTGCCTGGTTTATCACTACGTTTACGGATTACCCCTGGACTGTTGAAAGATTGGACTGCTTTCTGGTTACCGACCCACTGCCTGGCTACACGTGTATGTTTTCTGTTGTTTGCAATAAACTTCCGCAAATGGATTCTAACGCCGCCTCAGCGTCATCGTTACAATATGTAAGTACTGGTACTTCTGATTGGGCTGAGGCTGGAATTTTTAGGGAGTTTGAAGTAAAAGTATTTGATGGACGTATAAAATGTGTCAAGAGCATTCACTCAGTATCATTATCACATTTTTGACCGAGATGGCTTTTAGCTGGTTTTGCATCTGAACTCTTCATATATATATATATATATATATATATATATATATATATATATATATATATATATATATAAATATATAAATTCGACATTGTCGATCATTTGAGTTTTTGAAAACGGCTTAAAATGGTTAAAGCCAAAGGGGACAATGAACCATTTTGAATTCGGGATTACTACGTTCCATCTAGCCCATTAAGAAATGTAAGATAATAGTTGAATCCATTAGAAAAATCATCTTTTACGTCAGGACAGCCTGTATGTTTTGCCGTCAAAAAACACTGAAAACGTGAAAAATGCTTTATAAACGTTTTCACAAATCAATCTCTAAAATAAGTGATTTTGCATTAATCCGGATTGCGTGATTATTGGAATATGTCGGAGGGCTACGCAAACACCACATTCAAGAAAGTAAAATGATCTAACTCGACGCTTTTCTCAATGAAACGAATAACTAAACTACAAATGCTGACACATAATCATGAATATTTAAATAAAATTACTTTAAAATGCCAAAATATCACTTTGAAGCACAACCTGAAGCACTTGTGTGAGGAAAATCCGTGAGGGAGTTGCCGCCTTTCGGTCAAATTGGCGCGGCCGTCGCAGCAACCGAGGTGTGGCCTGCCGGACATCAGCCAAACTTGATGTGTTTTCCAAGTGTAATCCAAATGTTAGCCAGAAGTCGATGTTTACCAATGTCAGCCATAGCTAAACCTTACTTGGTTCTAATGTGTTTGTTGTTATCTGGACCATATACCTCAAAAGGAGCTGTGAACCATGCAATAATTTCCCGCAAATTCTAAACTTATGGCAAAACATATATGGTAACAATCTGACCCACATCTGTTCAGCCATGCCATATCTAAGCCATATGTGCCAGCTATCGGCCACATTTGGGCCAAAAGTTCTTGCTATCTGTTTTTTATTTTATTTTATTTTATTTTATTTTATTTTATTTTATTTATTTTTTTTTTTTTTAAGAATGACTGCTCCGATCCCTTCTGAGCAGGCCTGGCATCAACTCTGACAATGTGAAATGAAAGGATTTCAGTGTTGGTGCATTTGCTAGCAAAATCTTCACCAGTTTTTTATTATTTTATTTTTTTATTTTTTTGCTCCTCCTCCCAGTGCCACTGAACAACATCATCTAGCAGCTTCCGAAGAGGAACACTGATTTCGGATAAATTCGAAATTAATTTGGACAGGTAAGAGAGCGCAGGGCACGGAGGTGTAGCACACATTGTATAAATATTTCTACACGTGCTAGCATAACCAAATTTACGGTATGTACTAGCTGCTATATATCAACACTACATAGAGAATAAAAGTGCGCAAAAATGTAAAAATAGATATCGAATATTTATTACCATGGTAAAGTTTCTGGCTTAAGGATAAGCTATTGTTCATCTCATTTTTTACTATTCATTGAAATGAGTTGAAATGAATTTTATGAATGAGTAAAATGAGTTAAAACGAATTTTAATAAGAATCAACGAGAAGCGTGAATAAAGACTAACAGACAAAGTTTAATGTTAAGAAATTATCAAGACATGTAAAACAGCCTCGTTTATGTGTCTCGTGAGAGCTGTGTGTGGAGGGAGAGTATCTGTGTTTTTCTGAACATCTGAATGTGTTTCTATATCTATTTGCCAACATTGTTTTGAACTATACCTGTCTGTTGCGATCAAGGTCGTGGTTGCCATGTGTTCATTGTCAAACTCCAGTTAGATTATTTTTAATACTTAAAAACAACATTATTTTATTCGAAAATGTTAATAATTATAGTTTGTCATGTATATTATTTTCATTAGATCGACAACATCTTAAGCTGTCATATGGTCATGTGACAAAGTGCCCCTCAGATGTCACAATGCACCCCACGTACGGGGCATGTTGTCACATTTCTCTTCCATTATTTTGGGGTAAATAAAGAAAAACGTATACACTGTAATTATAATAAAAAGTTACATATTGTATTAGACAAGTGCGAAATTAATGTGGATAAAAATTGATACACTGACCCCCACGTGGATTTACACAAACTGAGAAAGTAAAATAATGTTAGGTTGTGCCCCGTTCCATCTTGTGTAGCTCTTCAACTATTTTGTCCTTGAGGACTACAGGATCCTTTCTTGGTGGATGAATCACTAGTAACACATTGGGGTCTGTTTTAATGTGATGCTCAGTTGGTAAGCATCCAAAGCCAGAAAACGGGACATCAAAGTCTTTCAAGAGGTCATCTTTTTCATATATTCTTTTCACTATCCCTGAATTTCCTCAGGTTGTGCATCCAAGAATTGCAGGTACATTGCCAGTGACTATTTGAAATTGGATGTTGTGCTTTTGTTTTCTGTAGGTGAAGGTAAGTTGAACTTGTTCCACAGGCGACAAAACTGTTTTGCCTCCTCTTGTCGTTGTGTTTTTGTCACTGCTTATATTGTTTACATCTCGTTCTTCAGCTAGCGTTTTCATCAGAATTGACCTTATCTTGTTGTCCCTGCAGGTATCTATCACCTTTTTCAGTGTGAGGTCTGCCTCACGCAACAGTCTTGCACGAACTTTGTCGTCTTTTATTCCGCATATGATTCGATCCCTGATAAGCGAATTTATACAGTCTCCAACTTCGCTTCCTGTCTGCTCTACACTAACCTATCATAATAAAGACAAAAAATGTATATATCTTTTATGTTTATACTTATACTTGAATATCAATTGTGTTTGTTTTATATTCATAAAAAAATGATTCCAACTCAAATTTTAATATTAAATATATGTTATATATTTATAAGAACTTTTCTAACTCAATACTGAGTAACTGTTAAGCACATTTAACCTGCACTGACAAAAGTAAATTATTTTATTTACATTTTTTTTGTTGAGTTTGTGATTTACTCTCTAGTTAATAACAAGTTTACATATACAGTCAGCCTCATGTCGGCCACATTAGGGCAGTGAGATCTTGATAGAACTCAGCCTTACTAAAATGAAACATAAGGCCCATATATGGGCCACATAAAAATGTATTACTTGGCTCATGATAGGCGGAGTTATGTATGTATATATATATATATATATATATATATATAAGAGTTCAGATGCAAAACCAGCGAAATCCATCCGACGTCTTTCTTTAAAACATGCATTTTTATCAGGCTCAGATGTATATGTAAGTACCGGTACTTCTGATTGGGCTGAGGCTGGAATTTTAGCGAGTTTGAAGTAAAAGTATTTGATGGACGTATAATATGTGTCAAGAGCATTCACTCAGTATCATTATCACATTTTTGACCGAGATGGCTTTTAGCTGGTTTTGCATCTGAACTCTTCATATATATATAGAAATATATAAATTCGACATTGTCGATCATTTGAGTTTTTGAAAACGGCTTAAAATGGTTAAAGCCAAAGGGGACAATGAAACATTTTGAATTCGGGATTACTACGTTCCATCTAGCCCATTAAGAAATGTAAGATGATTTTTCTAATGGATTCAACTATTATCTTTTACGTCAGGACAGCCTGTATGTTTTGCCGCACCACAGAGCAGTGAAAAACACTGAAAACGTGAAAAATGCTTTATAAACGTTTTCACAAATCAATCTCTAAAATAAGTGATTTTGCATTAATCCGGATTGCGTGATTATTGGAATATGTCGGAGGGCTACGCAAACACCACATTCAAGAAAGTAAAATGATCTAACTCGACGCTTTTCTCAATGAAACGAATAACTAAACTACAAATGCTGACACATAATCATGAATATTTAAATAAAATTACTTTAAAATGCCAAAATATCACTTTGAAGCACAACCTGAAGCACTTGTGTGAGGAAAATCCGTGAGGGAGTTGCCGCCTTTCGGTCAAATTGGCGCGGCCGTCGCAGCAACCGAGGTGTGGCCTGCCGGACATCAGCCAAACTTGATGTGTTTTCCAAGTGTAATCCAAATGTTAGCCAGAAGTCGATGTTTACCAATGTCAGCCATAGCTAAACCTTAATTAGTTCTAATGTGTTTGTTGTTATCTGGACCATATACCTCAAAAGGAGCTGTGAACCATGCAATAATTTCCCACAAATTCTAAACTTATGGCAAAACATATATGGTAACAATCTGGCCCATATCTGTTCAGCCATGCCATATCTAAGCCATATGTGCCAGCTATCGGCCACATTTGGGCCAAAAGTTCTTGCTATCTGTTTTTTTATTTTATTTTATTTATTTTTTTATTTTTAAGAATGACTGCTCCGATCCCTTCTGAGCAGGCCTGGCATCAACTCTGACAATGTGAAATGAAAGGATTTCAGTGTTGGTGCATTTGCTAGCAAAATCTTCACCAGTTTTTTATTTTTTATTTATTTTTTTGCTCCTCCTCCCAGTGCCACTGAACAACATCTAGCAGCTTCCGAAGAGGAACACTGATTTCGGATAAATTCGAAATTAATTTGGACAGGTAAGAGAGCGCAGGGCACGGAGGTGTAGCACACGTTGTATAAATATTTCTACACGTGCTAGCATAACCAAATTTACGGTATGTACTAGCTGCTATATATCAACACTACATAGAGAATAAAAGTGCGCAAAAATGTAAAAATAGATATCGAATATTTATTACCATGGTAAAGTTTCTGGCTTAAGGATAAACTATTGTTCATCTCATTTTTTACTATTCATTAAAATGAGTTGAAATGAATTTTATGAATGAGTAAAATGAGTTAAAACGAATTTTAATAAGAATCAACGAGAAGCGTGAATAAAGACTAACAGACAAAGTTTAATGTTAAGAAATTATCAAGACATGTAAAACAGCCTCGTTTATGTGTCTCGTGAGAGCTGTGTGTGGAGGGAGAGTATCTGTGTTTTTCTGAACATCTGAATGTGTTTCTATATCTATTTGCCAACATTGTTTTGAACTATACCTGTCTGTTGCGATCAAGGTCGTGGTTGCCATGTGTTCATTGTCAAACTCCAGTTAGATTATTTTTAATACTTAAAAACAACATTATTTTATTCGAAAATGTTAATAATTATAGTTTGTCATGTATATTATTTTCATTAGATCGACAACATCTTAAGCTGTCATATGGTCATGTGACAAAGTGCCCCTCAGATGTTACAATGCACCCCACGTACGGGGCATGTTGTCACATTTCACTTCCATTATTTTGGGGTAAATAAAGAAAAACGTATACACTGTAATTATAATAAAAAGTTACATATTGTATTAGACAAGTGCGAAATTAATGTGGATAAAAATTGATACACTGACCCCCACGTGGATTTACACAAACTGAGAAAGTAAAATAATGTTAGGTTGTGCCCCGTTCCATCTTGTGTAGCTCTTCAACTATTTTGTCCTTGAGGACTACAGGATCCTTTCTTGGTGGATGAATCACTAGTAACACATTGGGGTCTGTTTTAATGTGATGCTCAGTTGGTAAGCATCCAAAGCCAGAAAACGGGACATCAAAGTCTTTCAAGAGGTCATCTTTTTCATATATTCTTTTCACTATCCCTGAATTTCCTCAGGTTGTGCATCCAAGAATTGCAGGTACATTGCCAGTGACTATTTGAAATTGGATGTTGTGCTTTTGTTTTCTGTAGGTGAAGGTAAGTTAAACTTGTTCCACAGGCGACAAAACTGTTTTGCCTCCTCTTGTCGTTGTGTTTTTGTCACTGCTTATATTGTTTACATCTCGTTCTTCAGCTAGCGTTTTCATCAGAATTGACCTTATCTTGTTGTCCCTGCAGGTATCTATCACTTTTTTCAATGTGAGGTCTGCCTCACGCAACAGTCTTGCACGAACTTTGTCGTCTTTTATTCCGCATATGATTCGATCCCTGATAAGCGAATCAGTCAAATCGCCAAATTCACAGTCTTTCACCTTGTGTTCAGGATCTATGCATCAACTGTTTCTCCTGAACCTTGCGCTGTCCAGAAAAACATGTGGCGAATATCGGGGTCGCAATATTCTATGAATTTCATTTTTAGTGTCTCGATTTGGTTTACGTCTCGCTTTTATTCACTTTTCACTGGCTCAAAATGTTGTAGTGCAATTAAAAAGCAGCAGGCATTACAAACCAGGCACTAGAATGTTTAAAACTGATCGTTAGAATAGCTTAAATTTTCTTTAGGGTGATAGAGACAGACTTTTCTATTGGAACAGGCTGTTACTGTAAATCATTTAATCTCACACTTACAAGGACAGACTTGCACTCTCAACGATTAATCTCAGCATAAATACACTCAACATAGCTTTGGCTTTTGTAGATTCTCTGATACTTATCTCAGAGATACATGCTACCTATGTGCCAAAATCTCTTTTATATAATTTGATTTCTTTCTAAAATAAATAAATAAATATATACTCAATTCACAATCCTTTATATTATATTTTTTATTTATTTATTTATTTATTTATTTATTTATATTATATTTTTGAAATTGTATAAAAATTACATTTCAGTATATTTATATATTTCACATATTTCTTTTGCATTATCTGCATAGTCCTTTATCTCGTTATTTAATTAAAATGACACAGGGTAGATTTATTTTTTATTATATATGTATAAATTATCTTTAATATACAGTTGAGGTCGAAAGTTACACCTTGCAGAATCTGCAAAATGTTCATTATTTTACTAAAATAAGAGGAATTATACAAAATGCATGATATTTTTTTATTTAACTGAATAAGATATTTCACATAAAATACATTTACATATAGTCCACAATAGAAAATAGTAGTTGAATTTATAAAATGTACCCTGTTCAAAAGTTTACATACACTTGTTTTTTTTGTTTGTTTGTTTGATTGTTTGTTTGTTTTTTATTACAATTATTCATTACAATATATATTTTTTATTCTTATGTATTTTTAAATAATATTAAGAAGGAAATACCTATCTTGACAGTCTATTATGATGTATTCTTCTTTTTTTATTCAGGGTTCATTTTTTTCTGAGTCTGAATGTACCATTCCCCTTTTTAAGGAAAATATGAACTTTCCAAAAAAAAAAAAAAAAAAAAAAATCCACACCTGTTCTTGAAATTTAGGGTAAAGTTTATTTCAGTATACTATTGTTTTTATGTGTATGCTAACGTATACAGTATGCAAGATGTTATTCAGTTTTCGGCACCAGCATAGTTGCTTGCAGTCTGATTTTTATAACTGTGCCTACTTTGTACGTTCAGCTCGCACATGCACCTTGACGCCTGTGTTCATGCACCTACACTGAAAGTGTTCAGCTGTATATATACGTGAAAACTAAAGCATACCTTTGGCTTAAGGAGTTTGTTCAAATCACTAACCTTAAGTATGCATCATTAGCGAGTACCACTAATGATTTAAAATACTTTGGTCAATAACTGTGCATAAGCAAACGCTATACTATTGTTGTACCAAACTGTTTCTGAGAGTAAGAGCATTCCATACAGTAATACACACATGTAAACATATTCCTGCCTGAGTTTGTCAGATCATTGATATCAAAACAAAACTTTATTTTCATGTTGATTGTAGCTCACACGCAAATTGCATCCTCACTGTGCAGATGTTGTTTGACATAACAGTCTTAAGAACATTTATCTGACAAAAAAAACAATTCTTGCTAAAGACTCATTGAAAAACACTTGTCTCTTTTTTTTAATCAGTGAGTCTTTAGCAAGAAGCGCCATATATTCAGTCAGATAAAACGATTTTTAAGATTTCTTCTTAAGAAAAAAAAAAGAACTTCTTTAGAGCTTATTATTATTTTGATTGAAGAAGATTCCAGTCAGGTGGAGCAGCATACATAAAGGCCTGTTCAGTTTGGGCAAAGGGAACAGAGAGATTATAATAATTTTGACAACGAAGGGAATACTTCTTAAATTTTTTTTCCGTTGAAAAAGATAACAGATTGTGTGTAAATGATTTGAATCTTAGATCGCCATGATAAACAGCATCGAGATAACAAAGAAGATGGAGCCAATTGATACACTATAATTCACCATAATTTAATACAGATAAAAAGATAGCGGGAGCTAGTTTCTTTCTTACATTAAATGAAAAACAAAATTTGCTTCTAAAATATTACCTAAACTTAATGTCTTTTTTTCTTTAGTTGAGTAATGTGAAAACTGAAAGATAGATAATGATGCCAGAAATGATGTATTTATACTCTTTTACTAACTCAATCACATTACCTTGTAAGGTCTGGAGATAAATGTGATTATTTTCCACTTTCTTTGAACTTGAAAATAACATATGCTTGGTTTTATAATCATTCAAAAATTCTAAAGTAGTGACTGAATAACATCAAAACTTGATTGAAGCTTATGCAGGGCTTGCTGTCCTGAAGAAGCACTACAATGGCAGTGTCATCTGCATAAAAAAGTGAAAATTTCATAATCAAGACTATTTATGTAAACAGTAAATAAAAGGGGCCCCAGCACAGATCTTTGGGGAACACCTTTGGCAATTTCCAATAGTTCAGATAGTTTGTCTTCAGCCTGTATGCATTGAGTTCTTCCAAATATTTTAATCTAATTTAATCTTGTCTTTAATTCTGATACCTTTTCTTAAAATTATATGAATAATTAAAACAGCCCTGGTTTTCCAAAGAACAGCAGCAGCAACAACAACAAAAAAGTGTAAGAATGTATTGATTCACACTTTACAGCACTCTCGTTACAGTGCAATTACATAGGTAAGAAAGTACCAGTGTAAGGGGGAAAAATATTTTGGAACAGTTTGCTTATCTAGTGCAATGTGCTTTAAAGAATTGTGTATTCATTTTGCATCACATGTTAAACCAGTTTGAAAGCAACACCTGCTCCACCTCTCACCGCTTTACCATATAGCAGCTCTCACTTTAAAACCAGCATCAGTCTTACAGAAACGCTCACAAACTATACAGTCTGAAGATTAACCTGAGTACGACTACAGGGCAGCATGTCTAATATTGCAAAAGTTCTTTCTAGGAGGCAGGAGAGAGGAGAAGGAGTGGGAACAAACAAGAAGGCAATTCCCTTCAAGAAGCAGGACTACCAGAGCCTGAAGCAGGAGTGTCTGGCCAAAAGAACCCTGTTCTGTGACCCAACCTTCCCTGCTGAATCCAGCTCTCTGGGATACAACGAACTTGGACCGCAGTCCCCGAATGCCAGAGGAGTGCAGTGGAAAAGACCTAAGGTACTGCCTTGTGTGTTTGCTTTGCTTTGCTTTGCTTTCAGGTGGAGTTTAGGTAAATTAAGACCATTAAAATTACTTTTGGATTACACAATTACTTAAAAGCAAAAAAAAAAAAAAAAAAAAAAAAAAAAAAGTACAAAAATAATTACAGAATAGTGGGGTTAATTCTAAATAAAATAGTAATGTCAATATTAATTATTAATAGAAAATAATAAATATAACAAACTGTATTTTACAATAGTTTTTGTCATACTTGTGTTTTTTGTAGAATCCATTTTTACCATAGAGCCAAAATGATAAGAAAAAACAATGTAGTAAAGTTCATTTAATATTTATCAATGAAAACAATAATAAAAATAATATTTTATAATATCACAAATAACACCAGTTAAATTTGATGCTACTCCAAGAAACATATTATAAATTATCTATTTTTGTGGTGTATTTATTCTATTGAATTTTATTCTGTTTGAAATCAGTTAAATCTTTGAGGTGATTTTTGACATTTGTATTCACAAGAAACGGAAGGAGTTTTAGTGATTATTGAAACTATTAAATAAAATCATGCTTTCAAAATGGTAAAATTGAAAAAGTTATTGCTGCACTAAAATCTTATTAAACCCAAAGCAAAGGAGTTGTGGCGGGACGAGCAAACAACAGACACAGTGGGCGTGACGTCAGGCCTCGGAGAGGCTTTTCTTAAACAATAAAACAAACAAAAGTGTCCAAAGGGGAAATAAAAAGGTGTGTTCGACTTGATCTATGGTTACAAACGGCAATCAACGAGAGTAGCCGAGAGCAGTCGCGGGCGGAGTTGAAAACGCAGGGGTCAAGTCGGACACTTTCTGCTCTCGTTAGTGGCACTCTCGCTGTGTTTGCATGCACTATCACAGATGAAGTGAATTAAATGCAATATTTATCAAATACACAGACTTTTCAAAAGCGTTTTCATGAGCAACAGAAACATGTTTCATATACTGCTTAATACAGCGCCATCTGAACAAGAATAATGATCAACATAAACATATACTATTTAAATACTAATAAAGTGGGGTTATGTATGCTTTTATCAGTATTTTATGAATAAATGTAACTCAATATAACATTGCGACTACAGTAAAAACACTTTTACTGTTCCAAAAACACAAATTTTGAGTATTATCGGACTTGAGGATGTTAGAATAAACCCAAAACACACATTATCATTGTCATGCGGTGAATCTGGCCAATCGTAAAACAGCCATGTGGTCATCAGAGCTCCTGCAGCCGCTCTGAAGAAACTGTGTCGGCTGAGTCAGTCGGCTGCTCTCGAATTGCGGTACTTTGATGCCACACGTGTCAGTCATGAGGCATCAGCGCCACCTCAAGTTGGCTAAAATTTGTAACTGGCATGCACTGCTTCAAGTTAGAATTTGATCAAGCTGCGCAGCAGTTGAACACACCTAAAGTGTCCAAAATAAATAGGGGATCTGGTGTCCTCGTCGTGCTGGGGGTTCCGTGAAAAGGGGCAGTGTTTGAGGAGGAAGGGTCCAGGCACGCGCTCCCTGCTGAGGTCCGCGGCACGAGGGGCAGCGGCTTCTCCAGTGGCCTCGTCCACCTTGGCCATGGCGCTTCCTGGAGATTAGACGGCCTGGCATCCTGGCCTGCAGCGGTCTCACTTCAGCGGCGCTGGTTCCCTCGACGCACTCTTCCTAGACCCACGAGGACACCAGTGTGCATGCATGGGGAAGAGACCGGTCTCCTGAGGAGAGGCGCGCTTGGCATTTCAACAGTGGCGGTGATGAGGCTTCATTCACATCAGGTGTGCCTCATCACCCGCCGTTTCGGCGCCCCTCCTCTCCCACACGCCCACTCCCATTGGGAGCCTGGTGAAGAGCGGTGATTACCCGACAGGGTGATGATAATTAGGGGGGAGGCAGCCGACTTGTCACAGAGTGTAAAGACTTTTACTCCCTTATCAAGAAATCGAGTTTCATTACATATATATTGGTGCATCTCAAAACATTTTAATATCATGAAAAACTTATTTTTTCTATTATTTTCTTTTTTTTCTTTTCTTTTCTTTTTTGTAATTGAATTAAAAAAAATCTAACTTTCTTATATTCTAGATTCATTGCACACAAACTGAAATATTTTCTGTTTGGTTTGTTTTGTTTTGTTTTAATTCTGATGGTTAGGACAGCAAATTAAAAATACAGTATCTCTAAATTCAGTATCTTGATCAAAAAGTAAAAGTGAGCACAGATATCACCAATAGAAATCCCACTGACTAAGCCCAGGAGGAGGCCATTCCCCTAGTGGAGTAGGCCCTCACTCCTGTAGGTCACTGTATAAGCCCGCTGAGCCATAAGCCTGGCCTTTAGTGTCCACTATCCAGCGAGATCTCTGTTTCGTGACTGGTAGCCCCTTAGAGCATCCTTCTAAGCTTTAGTCATACTCGCAGGGAGCTGTAAAGACTACTGTTGAGGGACCAAACAGGAAGGCTCCAATGCTTGGGCTGAGGATGGCAAATCATGCCTCTCGCTTGAGAGAGGAGGGCTGCAATAGCAGCTGAATAAACCTGGGGAACCACATCTAATTACTCCAGATTGGGGCCACCAAGACGACCCGTCTGATGACCTGAGGAAGCAGGGCAATCGGGGGGAAGGCATACAGGCAAGTGCTGGGCCGTGGCATCTTGGTGTTTTGAGAAGTAAACTGGGAAGTGAAAGTTGTCTTCTGAGGTGAACAGGTCCTCCTTTGCCATCCTGAAAACAGACTAGATCATCTGAACCATCTGGGGATGTATTCTCCATTCTCTTGGTGCTACATTGCCCCTGGACAGCATGTCCGTTCCTTCGTTACGTCTGCCCTTGTACAGTGCTCCTCAATCCAAGTTGGAGGCATCTTTTGTCACCACCTTTCTTCTGGAGATCAGTCCTAATGGGACACCTGACTGAAACAGACGAAAGGTTTTCTGGGGGGGCACAGCTCTGATGCAGCAGTGGGTTACGTTGAAATGGCCCCAGGCACGAAGTGTGGGATGGTACATGAGCTTTGAGCCAATATTGGAGGGCCCCATGTGAAGCAGGCTTAGAGAAATAACAGAGGAGGTGGCTGACATGAAGTCCCAAATCTGAATGACGACATCTGGGCTGAATCATTAACTGTCCCCAGGAATATGACTTGCTGACTGGGAGACAGAGAGCTCTTGGCTAAACTGATTTTTAGCCCAAGCTCCTTCAGGTGGCTGAGCACCAGTGACATGTGAGCGATGAGTTCCTGCTCTGATCTGGTTTACACAAGCCAATCATTGAGGCAGTTTATAATGTGGATTCCCATCTTACTCAGAGGGGAAAGAGTTGCATCCACACACTTCGTAACAACTGTGTGGGGACATAGTACTAAAGGCTGTAAATTGACTACACTGACTATATGTCGATAAGCTATTCATGAGCAAAGTAGGGCAAGACTCATGCTCTCACAATTAGAGCACTCTGTCCTGGTGAGTACAGCCTCAGAGCTGCCCAGGCAAGTGACATACTCATTGTGCCCATTTGAGTCATGCAGGATTTTGGATGGCTGCAGGGGGAAGCACTTGTAAGCATTCTTCAGCTGCTGGGGCTATTCTATGGTGAGCAGGCTTCGAGCCTCCAACTTCTTGCTTCTTCTTCAGAGTCCAGTGAGGAGATGATCTTCACTTCAGTAAAAAAATTCTAAAGAAATGGCGCTCAGAGCCGACTTATACAGCAGTTGACTCCTTCCCATTTGGCGGGCTAAAGCACAATTTGTTTGTGCAATTACACGTACGGAAACAAATCAGGCTTCAGTATTCAGAGTAAGGAGGAGTTTACCCCGTACAACGCAATGGGAGAGACCATTTGGAAAAGAACCTATTGTAATTCAGTTGTGCCATTACATAGCATAACACTACCACCACTAATTATTCTCACACTGTCCCTCTTTTAAGGAGCTCTGTTCAAACCCTCAGTTCATTGTGGATGGCGCCCAGCGGACAGACATTTGCCAAGGAGAATTAGGTGAGAAACAAGCCTTTTGATGAGAATGGTGTTCAGGTGTCTCAAGCAATAAATATGTTCTTTCTTTTTTTTAAATTCTGCTAACAAATTAAGGTGAAGTATGGAAATATGACCAACAATAATGGTGATGCAAGCTTTAGCAATTACTAATTAAAGTTACCTCATGCTACTAAGTTGACACATCTTCTTGTGAGACTTGAGGCTGGTTGAAGACCTAAGCTTGAAGTTTGTAGGTTTAAACCCCACAATGGACAAATCATTGGTTGATCCATTCATAAGTGCACTTGAAGTCAGTTTGTATAAAATAATGAGCTCAGTGCAGAAGTATCTAATGGCATTTAATACATTTGCAGGTGACTGTTGGTTACTGGCGGCTATTGCATCTTTGACTCTGGAAAATGAGATTCTGGAACGCGTAGTTCCACCTGGACAGAGTTTTAAAGAGAACTATGCTGGGATCTTTCACTTTCAGGTATAAACATACAGTGGGATTAAAAAGTCTGAAACCACACTGAAGATCTGGGATTGAAAATCTAATTTAAATCTGGAAGAACAGTTACAGCGTTTTAGGATTAAAAAAAGCCTAACTTATGCAAATCATTATATTTAAATCTAATTTTCAATCCAACTGTTAGTTAATAATATAATTTATCATTTAAAATCTCATTGGACCTAAATTTAGTATTATTATTTACTATTATTTACTATTACTATTTACTATTTACTATTATTTACTAAATTTACTATTATTCCGATAATAAATTAAAGAAACACTGTCAGACTGTTTGGTGTTGTTCGGGTCTCTTCAGTTCTGGCAGTATGGTGAATGGGTAGATGTGGTCATTGATGACCGACTGCCCACCAGAGATGGGAGGCTATTGTTTGTTCATTCAGCCGAGCGCTCTGAATACTGGAGTGCCCTTTTCGAAAAGGCCTATGCAAAGTAAGTGTATGTTTTTATTCATCATAAATTATCTACTACTGCTTACCTGAACTGTAATGCTGAACAATAAGATACTGAGTCATCTGAAAATGTTGGTAAACACTGTTCCACAACCACAGCCTAGAAAACAGACAATGTTTACACCACATGTCACATATCCATGATATGCCAACTAGTGATGAGGATTTCTACTGTGTTTTGAAGGTTAAATGGCTCATATGAAGCTCTGGCGGGAGGTTTGTCCAATGAGGGTTTTGAGGATTTCACTGGAGGCATCGCTGAGATGTATGTGCTAAACAAAGCTCCTCCACACCTGTTTAAGCTCATGCAGAAAGCACTGAGGCGGAGATCGTTAATGGGCTGCTCCATTAATGTGAGTCCCATTCCACTTCTGTTAGCTTTCTTTTCACATCATTTTGACCTCATTTTTCTGCAAGGCAACAAAAAATAGTGTTTAAATAGTGTTTAAATATATATGTCACATGCTCACCTGTACTCTGGTCTCTGGAACACCTGGACTCTGGTAGTTCATTTATCTGTTGTCATGGTTGGCAATTTTATAACTGATTGGGTCCCAGCTGTGCAGTGTTAGTACGTTGACGAATAATTTTCATCAATGACGAAAACGATACCATAACAAAACTCGTTTTACAATCGAATTACAAAAACTATGACTAAATGCTATTGACGTTTTCGTCAACAAATAAAAACGAGACAACAGTGTTAGGGAGGGACAATTTGGGAAGAGAATTATTTAGAAGAATCTGTTGCATGGTTAGCAGTGTTGGGCAATAAAGCACTACGTTGTAACGCGTTACTGTAATTTGATTATTTTTTTAGTAACAGAGTAACGCATCAATTTCTGTTGTCTTCACATGAGTCTCTGCCCACCCGCACCCGCATAAGTCTTGTCCCGTGCCACTCTCTGTAGCGTTGAGTCCAGCGGGAGTGCAGGTCTCCAATCCACTGGCACTGGACTCGGCGTAACAAGAGAGCGGCACGGGACAAGACTTTATGGGTGAGTGCGTGAGGGCAGAGACTCATGTGTGTGAGTGCGGGATGCAATAGAATAAAATTATTTGTGGGACTCCCGCAAAATAGAAATATCCAAACATAAAATATCACAAACAAATGAACTGCTATTCATGTATCGCACAAAAGCAACAAGAACAACTAATATAAAACAAAAACAATTAACTCGCATAAGCATAGGCAGAGTTTCTATTTTTAACACGTGTTTGCAGCGTTAAACAATGTTGATTTCTGGAATGCAATGGACAATCAGAGAATCCACCCACCGTTCAAAATGCAGTGCATTCTGCAACCATGCACACAGCAGCCTATTGCTTTTAGTAAAAATAACAGTGGTTTGTGAATGTTGATGGTTTAATAACACATATTTTATCGGGAGCATTTATGCTGGGATGTTAGGCAACACACAAACGTACTATTTCACATACATTTCGTGGATGTAACTAATAACTAATTTTCTTTATGAGAAGTAGATTCATTTAAGTTTAATATAAAGGCATATTGCATGTCACAGCAGTTAAATCAGTGTCTATCATAATAAAACCTTAATATCAAACCTAATGAGTTTGGAAATTTTAGAAAAATGCTTAATGCATTACACTGTAACTAAACCCATTAGATTTTTGCTGACTAAATATACTGTAGATTTAGTCGACTAAAATCTTGTGATGTCTAGTTGACTAAAACTAGACTAAATCTAAAACAATTCAGATGAAATAATATGATAAAATATGACTAAAACTAATTGGCATTTTCAAATAGACTTTTTTTAGACATAGTCAAAAAACTATGTCTAAAACTAAATCAAAATTTGCTGTCAAAATTAACACTGCAGCTGTGCAAGTCTGAGTCTCATACACCAGACAACCTTCCCAGGTGACTGCCTATGCACCTTCTTTTACACTGGACTGAATGACATCACCAAAGCGCAGTTGTCCAGGAAGGGTCCTCGATGGACTGGGTGCTGATTTCATGTGGATTAGTGTTGGGTGATATGCTCAATTTTCATATCGCCCTATCATCAGCCTGTGAGATTGCCGATACACGATATTATCGTGCTAATTTATTTAATTATTTACTTACTTAGTTTCATTGCTGGCAAATGAACCAACACCAGCATAAGGCTAAAAACAGCCTAATGTTTTCAGTATGTCTTAATTTGTGTTTAACATGATAGCAATTTAATAGAAACATTGTAAGTTACTAATGCTTACATTTCCTTACTTATTCTAAAAGCAGCTACAGAAAACAAGCAAAGAACATTTAGCCTATGTCATCAAAGAACATCATCACTGACTAGCTTAGCCTAGTGCGAGTTTATGCACTTTAAAAAACACTCCGGGTACCATAAGAGAATACAATAGTTACATCACTGTATGATGAATACATTTTTTTCCCAAATTCCTCCCAAAATGAGTTACTGTGCCCCCCTTTTCCAGCTTCTCTCCTCCTTGCTGAACGGGATTGATTTCAAAAAGGAAAGTAAAACTGGAAAAACTGCACATAAGAAAGCGAGCATCAGCATCAGCAACAGGAGGGGGTGTTTCCCACCCGAAACTCACCTTGATTTGTGCCTTTGTGTTTATACCAGCCACCTCGCGGCAAGTTTCTAAAGTGCCCCAGAAGCGGCTCTCTGCACTGTTTCGCTAAAGTTACGCGCCTAGTCTATTTTTGATGGATGATAATAATAATCTTCTTGCTAATGTCAAAGGCATCAGCAACAGGCGATCTCTCTGACTATTGTCGATACACAATACTATCATCTATCGGCACAACCCTAATGTGGATCGCCATATAGCGTCTGCTCAGCAGATGACGATGCCAGCCCCACTCCCAAACCCAGTGCCCAACAAGTCACCACCCCACTGAGAGGAGCAACAGCCTGAGCCCACCACAGACGGAGAGAATGCTTCAGCCTGATGCCCACATCGAGCTAGAGGGGACACTGTCCAAACAGGTGTGCGTGCCGGCTGTCTCATCCATCGCCAAGGGAGTACTTGTGGAATTCGAGGATATGGATGCAAGCCCCTCCCACCACTGACAGTGAGTGTTTACTGGACATGGAGACTACTTTTCAGTTTAGAGAGTTTGAAAATTTGCATCCCCTGAACCTGCCTGATTCTGTTCATCTGTCTGACTCGCTGGTCCTACCGAGCCTCTGTCTCCCACCTGCTCAGCCCTCTACAACTTCTGCTGTCTAGTCGTCTCCGCCCCTCATCAGTCCCTCTGTTTCACCTCCTCTCGGGCTTGCCGGGAGACTTTGTCTACCTCAAATGGCTCCACTCTACCTTGTCCCGCCATCCAGACTCCTGTGCCTGTGCTCCTCCCACCCTTAATTCTGACGT